>NC_028454.1:580047-663769 GCF_000263155.2 Setaria italica | reverse complement strand
ATGTCTACCTCTCCTTAAGAGCCTTGACGATCAGGTCGACGTAACGCACACGGGAACTCCATCGGCTCGCCGTTCGGGGACATCACCGTTGACGCTCCGGAGCTAGAGGATCTGGAGGTGAACTGCATCACTGGCTGCACCGCCGAGTACAAGTCGTTCACGCTGTGGGCGCCGATGCTGAGCTACCTGTACTGGCACAACCAATTCGCATAGAGCGTGGCCATCGACGTTGGTAGCCCGGGCAGCGTCACCGCGGGGAAGATCCAGTTCGAGTGGAAGCACGAGAGTAGCTGCCGCGAGCTGAAGAGCTACAAGGCACAGATGATGCGGATGCTGGAGGGCCTCATCCCGGAGCTGTCGCCGAAGCGTGTCGCCGACGCTGCCAGGTGAGGGACACCATGCCCGTTTATCCTGCCGTCCACTGCGAGGTGTGTTGGCTGAGTACTGCTGGGATATGAGCCTTGCTAAATTTGCTGTGCTGTTGAATCCAGGCCTCACATGACGCTCGACAAGTACACCATGGAGGGCATTGACTTTGTGGAGGACGGCAAGATGATCCCCGAGGAGAGGCTCGCCTGCGACCTCGATGCCATCATGTCGCTGCTAAAGGACTGAACGCCATTGGCGTGTCAGTTGCTTCTAACAAAGATGCAGGGCAAGTGGAATTCTGAACTTTGGACCGCCGCACCGATTGTGCATGAGTTTGACTGGAATAGCAAGTTCATTTCTTCTTTTTCTTAGAAAGAGACCTGATTTTGCCTGATGATCTCAAGATATTTGATGTTTCCTGCACCATGTTATCTTGCCAATGAATTCTACTGTCGTTCTTGTTCTAGAAATGAAATGCCCAATAGTTCTTGACCATGTTTGTGCTCATAAATCCTAATCAATTTGTTCTGCGTCTGCGGGTTGTCCTGATAAGAAATGCAATTGCAACTCTTCAATCAATACAACACTAGCAGAGTGCAGCGAAGATAATTTCGCATAATGAAACAATTGCAGTTGCTTCTAAAAAAGAAACAGGGCCAGTGGAAGTCTGAACTTTGGACCTCAATCTGTCATCTGCTGCACTGACCACGCATAAGTGTGATTGGATTAGCATGTTGATTTCGTTTTTCGTAGAAAGAATCCTGATTTTCCCTTATGAGTTTAAAGATGTTTGATGTTCCCTGCACCATGTTATCTGGTTCTGGTCACTGATTTGCACTGCTGTGCTTTTTGTTGAAACAAAATGCTTGTAGTGCAGTTCTTAGCAATGCTCTAAATGCTAATCAATTTTGTTCTGCCTTTTTGCTGATAAGAATTGTACATATAAATCTTCACAAAATACTAGCAGAGAAGATAATTTCGAACAATGAGTAGTTAATTTTGATTTGTTTTTGGATTCTTTCCTAAATGTTAGTATTTCATTTGATGAGAGGGGGATTCAGTTTCGTGACATGAGAAAGCAACACATTGCATTATTCGACAAATTTGCAAACATATCAGGAATTCAGGAACAGGAATCAGGATTACCATACAAGTTACCACTCATCCCTGACTAATTGAAAGTTCACAGGGACAGTATGTACTGGACTAGACTGTCCAAGGAGGAACAATCGATCATCGTGAGATAAAATCGTGCAGAATCTCGCGCGATTGCAAGGCACGTTCTCCGCAAGCACAAGCCGGAGCTCCTGGGGGCGGCAGCCTCGAGCAGTCCGCCATGGTGGACGTGTGGCTGGAGGTGGAGGCGCACCAGCTCCACCCGGCGGCGGGTGCCATCGTGATGCAGTACCTCATCACGCCCTTGATCGGCGGCGAGCAGGACCAGGCGATCGTCGACGAGAACGCCAGCAAGCTCCGGGCGATGTTCGAGATCTACGAGGCGCGGCTGAGCTGGAGCAGGTACCTCGCCGATGACATCGTCAGTGCCGCCGACCTCAGCCACTTCCCGCTCATGCGCTACTTCATGGCCACTGAGTACGCCGCGATGGTGGAGGCGCTGCCGCACGTTAGGGCGTGGTGTGAGGACCTCGCCGCCTGGCCGGCGGCCAGGAAGGTGGCGGAGCTCATGCCGCTGGATTTTGGGCTGTCCAAGAAAGATGAGAAGTGATGAACAGTGTCATGTGTTGCTTGTGCTACTGCTTTCATGGGTGGAAACGAATTGCCTAGTTACACGAACATTCACTAGCTCACAACACGCTATTACTGCCGGCTCCAAAACCCCCTTCACCGCCGGTTTTGGGCTGTTTCGGCCTCCAAAGCCCAGCTGGGTCACGTTTGGTAGCGAGGCCTTTTCCGGCTGGCCCTTTGAAACGCCGGACCTCATCTGGTCTTTTTGCGGACGCGTCGGAGTCGGTCGGAGAGTCCGAGCCACGAAGGGACCCGGTATCGCCTAGGGTTGCGGGACTATATATCCAGGGCCCTGGCCCTCGCCTTGATCAGCACAACCGCCGGGTTGCCGCTTTGCGAGGATCATCACCATGCCCAAGATCAAGGATGATTCGGCGGTCGAGGCCGCGGAGAACAAGGCGGCGGCGGGGAGTGGCATGGTGAAGGCGGCGTCCTGGAGCGACTTCGTCACCAAGCCGGCGGGGAACAAGGCGGCTTCGGCGAGCAGCATCGAGCCGGCGGCGAAGGTGGAGGGCACGGCCAAGCAGGCGGCGGCGAGCAGCTTCGAGCCGGCGGCGAAGGAGGAGGGCAAGGCCAAGCAGGCGGCGGCGAGCAGCATCGAGCCGGTGGCGAAGGCGGAGGGCAAGCCGAAGGCCAAGCTCCTACTCAGGCGGGCGTGGGAGTTGGACGTCAAGCCGGAGCCAGCGGTGATCGCCGTCGGGACCGAGAGGCTGGGGGAAGATGAAATCGAGTACGTGCGGACGCATCGCATGCGGAGGCTCACGCCCCCCGACGAACTGATCCGCGAATTCTTCCCCGGGATGGCAGCGCGTTTCCCAAAAGCTGCTGCCATCGTCAACAAGACCGTCGACCTGCAGGAGGATATCTTGAGGCAGTACGAGACGAAGGGGTACGCCTTGGTGCGGGTCGAGCGCCTCGACAATGGTATGAAGAGGTGGTTTCGTCTCCCCGAGGCAGAAACTGCCTAGGCCTTCAGGGTTTCGCTGACGATGTTTATCCTGCTGTCTGCTGTGTCGTCATGTGATGTTACTTACGTCATGCTAGTTTGATTCTACTATTAGATTTTTAGTAGTCCACTTGTGTTATTAGCTCACGGTTATTGATCCAATACTTGCTTGCTTGCTAAGCTAAAACGTGTGCAAATATTACCTCCAACTACTTGTACTGTTGCTGACGCCCCCGTGACCAACACTGAGTAGCCCTTATTTGGAAATAGAGGATAACCTCACCCTAATCCACATGTATTTGGAGATATTTTTGCTAGGGAAATTAGTTGGTCTATCTTCACCTCCTCCTCCTCCTCCTTTCTTCCTTCGTCCCCTCCACCTCCTGCTCCATTGGAGTTTCCAGACTGTAGGGGGCTTAGCATCCCGTTGGATCCGCACCTGATTAGAAGGAAACATTGTTATCCAAACATGCTCTTATTGGTATCTCTCTCCCTGCTCTTAGCTTGCGTGGTACTAAAACTATATTTGCTATAATGATTTTCGCAGGAATTAATACAATTCTCTAAAAATCTTGTACCAAACGGTGCAGTAGGAGTGAGGAATGCAAAGAAATTCGTATTATCATTAGCAAGTACGTATGGTCATCCAAATATGCTCATCTAGTAGAATTTGCATCATTCAGTGACGAGTCAAGTTTTTTAAGGACCTTCAGAATCGAGGTTTTAAATGGCCCGGTCCACGGTCTCGTGGCACTGGGCTTCTTTTCTGAAATGGGCCGGATCAAAAGTAGCCCAACTACTTACTGGCCTAAGTAAGTGATGGGTCTAGTTTAGCCCGGTCTACTTCGTTGTTTTGTACGAAATAATTCAGCAGGAGAGCCCATCATATTTACCCTGGGCCGGATTATTGAGCTCACAAAAGCAGCGGATGGGGTAAACTAGCGGGCCCTGCACTCATGGACATCTAGCCTTTTTCTGTTCTGAATCCGAGAACAGAGCAAGTGACGACTCATTTTAGTTTCTTGCTGAGAGTGAGAGAGAGTTGCAGATTATTCTGGTCATCTGGAGAGCTGAAATTTTCCCTCTTCTTTCATTCAGCAGTCAGACACTTCCACATTGAATTGAGCATTCAACGGATGAAGAGTGGCACGTACATACTCGATCAGCGTTTACAGACTGAATACACTAACAATTCGACATGTTTTATTGTAGATTGTGAGACGGAACACAGTAACCTGCGCCGATGAATGCTTACAGACCACTCTTACGGTCTTACCGAGCACAAGCTTTAGCTAACAGGAGCCCAACGTACTACATGGACTATACTTTTCATACGACGACATGAAGTGTTACAGACTTCTGTTATTAGTGGATCTGGTTAAGTGGTTCGTAAGTTATTAGTGTTGCTCCATTTGTTTTCGTAGATTAGGACCGTGCCCGTGCGTTGCTACGGGTAAAACTAAATTACCTCCATAAGCATTTACCCAAATTACCTCCATAAGCATCATTTTCATCATATGAAATATTTGACATGTCTTAATGAAAGCATTCACTTTGCCTTAACATAGAACTACAAATTGTAGTTTGTACAAAGACTGGAGCTTATGAATGTCACATTTCAATTATGATTTACTACCGACACAACATTCACATTAATACTTAACTTAGCAAATCACAGCTCTATTGAAAAAAGTAACTTTGTAAGATAGCATAGTGTGTACATATACAAATTCCATCAATTACCAAACTTGCTAAAAGTTGAGGAAAATGTGTACAGATAAACAAAACAAAAGTGTGTATAGTATTCCTATAGTGAACAATATGAAATTTTGCAAACAATTGAAACATGAGTTTTGACATCTAATTTTATTTTAGCAGTTCACCTGAGCTGAATTACAATGCTCCATCCCCAGTGAATTGAGCATTTGAAGTAGGTACACGAAAGTCTGTCAGCAAATCTTTCTGCAGTCAAATCAGGAGGAGTTGAGCTGAGTTGTATCATTTATAATAATCAAATAAAGACCATCAGAACTGCGGCTGTTTTTATAATAATAAAAACTTCAGTTATCATCAATGCATTTGTGGATATTTGACCAAGTCAGATACTTGAAAACTTTATCTGAAAATCATAGAGCATTTACTGTACACAGGATCCTTTTTGTACTGGCAGTGGATCATTGACCATTTTAAGAGAGCCTTGGACATGCCTACAAAGACATTGGAGTACTTAGAAATATCGAGAGAAACATTAGGAATCGGCATCCACTGTCCTCTCCCAGAAGAGATAACATGAACTCACCAAGGCTAAATTGTTCTTTTTTAATCAAAGCTGACAAGTCTGTATACCTGATTTGAGGTTTAGCTGATGATATCAAAGCAATAGAGGAAGAACGCAATGCCAAAAAGAAACAAAATAAAGAAAGCAGTGGACTACATTTTTTTTATAAGAATCAAGCATCATCTTACCAAAGAGCAGGAAGCTAGACCATGTGGCAGTGATATTCAATATTCAAACTCCATGTTCTTCAGCTCTGTTGCGACTGCAACTGGTCTACTTGCCATTGAAATTGTCAACTGCAGGTTCAACCACAAAATGGAACAAAAATCAGCCACAAAAATAACTTTGTATAAGGAAGTAATCATCATGTTGCAAATAGGCACTATAATAATAACTTTTTGTTTCCAGAAATTTAAAATACATGTTCAGATTTTTCATGCGACATGTCGCATGCATGGCTAAACATTAGTTTTTACATCAACTATATTAATTTTTACTACATGTATCAGGTGATGCTGGTGTTGCCTTGGACAGTCAAAAAGAAGTTAAAAAGAAGTTATATGATACATATTGTGATGTCTTGGGGAGTCAAAAGAAAAGGGATGTTGTTTTTTTTTTATTCTGGCGGCGCACCACTGCAGCCCTGCTAGTCGCCACCACACCTCAACCAGGAGGTGAGAGGAGGGGGGATAAGAGGACTGAGGAGCTACACAAGCCGGTGTTGGCCCGGTTATTGACAGCTTATCTAGTAGAGTCGGCGGACAAGCAAGGAAAGATCGATTGCATGCTAGAAGTTCGGCCACTCCCGTGTACCTTTGCTATTTAAGCACTGCGCCGATGGCTTGCAGAAACGAGGTAGGACTAATAATTGTCCTATCACTTGCGCCGTCCGCGGAACCACAGATGTGGACGGACTTTTTCTCTGGTAATTAACAGTTGTTGTTCCTTATTTTGCAAATCCCATTGCGCACACTGCTGTGACGAGTTTGTGTGTGTGTGTGTGTGTGTCCAATCTTTCAATTCTAGATCGTGATTGCAAGAATAACTCACACCGTACCGTATCATTTATAGCCTATCGTGTGCCTTGATATTTTGAAAATTAATATTAATTTGAATTCTAAGGTGAAATCAGTACAAGAACAAGAGGTTAGCGCCAATCAAGATTTTGCCAAAAGAAAAAACGCAGCAGCCCATTTGGAAAGTCAGAGAGATCCGTGGGCCTGGATCAGAGACAGCTCAACTCATCGGCCTGATGATCGTGGAGCGAACGCGTGGCGGCATCGGAACGACATTTGCAGGCTGCTCTATATAGCAGCAACGATCAAACTGAATCCTCATCACTCCACAACTAAGGCCCGGCAATGTGAATGCACATACATGTAGAGAAAACTCGTAAAGTTCCTTTCTATTTAAGAAATAAATAATTTTTTTTGTCACAAATCCATGTAAAGTCACCCAAGGCCTAGGCGGCTTCTTCCTCTGGGAGATGGCAGTTTGAGATATGAAAACGATTACATTGCATATTATTCCATTTGTTCTTGAAAAAAAGAGCCACCAGGTGAGACCTGTAAAATCTTTACTTCAACGCTCAACCATAAAACTGAACCAGTCACAGTGGTGACCATCCAAGTAAATATGAGTTATGTATCACTTATCATAAGGAATGAAATATCCAGGAATTCAGATTTCAAAAGTTAGGGTGAACAGCCATTGTTTTTCTACCCTAATTGTCAGTTCATATCTCCTGAATATCAGTTGAACACTTGAACAGCTAAAAAAATCCTGTAACTTTTACAGATTTCAACAACACAAAGAAAAAAAAACATAGGCAATACCTTTCGCAATCTTGATAACGTCTTAGAGCTCAAGGAGACAACTATCGAGTTGGAAAGTTAGACTTCCACAAAATCTAAAATTTAACTTATTGATGATTGAACCCACAATCTGATTCCCCATTATGGCACACTAGAACAGAAACAACTTGAATCATTTTCCATAATCTGATTTAATTATCAAATAGAACCCACATTTGAACCTGCGTAGCAAAAAAAAACTGACAATACTCAATTTTTTTGGCTAAGGCAAGAATACAAAAAATGACCAAGCTGGCACATCAAATCAAGCAAAAGGAGTTAACTAAGTGCTGCTATGCTACTACTGTAAGCAGAAACACATGGATGCGAACGATCACTAATAGAACAAAGCTAGATTAAGTGCACAGAATAATGATTAAGGTACTGAGACAGTGCACAAATTTAAAACGAAATTGAGCAGACCTGCTTGAACCCTAGGCTGTAGTTGTCTATCTGCACAACACAAAAAGCTGTTGCGGCTATCATGTCAGTCTGGTAAAATTCACCGGGCAATTCTTGAGCCTGAAATGACCCTGCCCTTTTCAGATTAGAACTATGCTGAACTGTCGCTTGCTGTTCTAGGTTCAACAACTGTAGTCTGTAGAACCATGTCATTTTTCCCCTTTGATTATCCATGACGGTTTGCACAAATTACAGTCATTTGTTGGTGAAGACACAACTTCACCAATTTCTTCAGCAAATGGAAACAAGTTACAGCCTACTTCAATGGTTCTTAAATCCTTATGCTACCATACAGGTGATTACAACCCAAACTAGTTCAGGCTAAAGTTAACAAGTTAGATCTTCATGGCGGCAATAACGCCCTTGCTGCTGGATGTTTTCAGGTCAGTGCATACACATGTCCAAAGCAGCTTCCTCAATCAGCAACGACAGGATGTCCTCCCCAGCATCTCTGATGAAGCATTCTGTTTCTTCCGTGCAAATCAGATCCTGCCAGCCCATGTCCCACACACCATTGATGGACGCGCCTGAGCACCTGAGATCCCTCTCCAGCTTCAAGTCTAGGCTATCCTTTGTGCAACCTGCGTCGTCTCTGGCGGAATAGCCATTCAGCTTTCTGATTCCATTACTGATATCTCTTAGCAATTCCTCCAGTGAGAAATATGCTCTTGCTCTGCATTTCTGGCCCTGAAATCCAGTGTAGCACAGACTATTTTGCTGGTGATGTTTTCGTTCCAGTTGCTCCGCTGCGGTGTCCAAATAGATCTTGTGTTCCTTCATTTCAACCTTGGAAATTACATCATATTGGTTGCGCAGATGCTCATACACGTCGATGCCTATGAGTTTGGATGCTTTGCCAAGGAAAGATTTATCACTTAGGAGAAGCAAAATGATTTCATCTTTTATCTCAGCTTCCTTTATATGTGTTATTATGTCTGTTGATGATGGGTGAATAGCATCTCCATCAGTTGAACCAGTTCTTTCAGCATGGCTGGTAAATAGCGAAGCTTCATCGGATTCGCAAAAGTCTTTCTGAATATCTGTAAAACAAAGGGATTGTTCAGTGTGAAATCATCTGAGTTCCAAAGATATGAACGCAAGTAATGAAACGAAAAGAACAATGATGAAAATTTGTTGAAGAGTGGAAAATACGCAATCTCTTACCATCCACAGAAGATTCTGCCTCCCAATCAGCATTTGGATAGCTTTCATCGCTAGGTGTTGCACTATGTTCAGTGGATGGGCCATCAATTTGATCTAGTGCATGAAAGATTTCCCTTTGTATCTCATACGCCTACATATGGAGCAAAATTGATTGAGGCGTAAATTAAACATATATATGCACGCATATATCAACTTACTAGGCCAATCAATGTCTGGATGAGCTAGCTAAAACTTCTAAATTCAAGAGTAAGGTCAATTACTTGAGTTTCTGAATCTAAGGGTGCAAGCAATGATTTCAGTTCTAATAATTTCTCAACTTGTGGCTGGTAATTCTTTAAAGTGGTATAATATGCAATATTAAAGGGAAAATTCCATGCCATCCTGTAAGCCTATAAGCAAGGATGCATACCACTAACTCATCAATAGTTGAACTCTTGACATTTCTCCTGGATACTGTCTTCTGTCTGGAATTGTTATGTGTTCTTCTCTGTAAGACGGGCTTCACCGAGTCACAAGAGCGACTGCTACTTGACACTGATTTTCTATCAGGATTTTTTGCCACTTTAGCAGTACGAGATGCTGATACTGCTTTAGCCTTTGCATCCTCCCTCCCTCCTCTGTTCCGTGAAGTTAAATTAGATTTTTGCTTCTCCCTAGTTCTCCTATTGATCTCAGTGGTCTCCTTGATCTGCTGCTTTCTGCTTGTAGGAGCAGCAATCTTTATTTCTTTTGGAGATTTTGGTCGAGCCTGCTCAATGTTTATCTCTCTGAGACTTGATTTCATCGGTCTGATCTCATTAGTCGCTACAGTATTATTAGAAGGAGTGATGCCCTTCTGTGAACTAGTATAATCTGTCCGAACATTGTAATGTTCTGGTGCTAGCTTTTCTGAGCTAGGCATCTCTGCATCAAAACCAGACTCCTCTCCAAATAATTGCGTCTGTAGCCTTTGTGATTTGGGCATCTCAATATCAAACCGTGCTCTTGGTGAACTCACTGTCTTAATCTTCTCATCTTTCATTTTAGAGTTATCTTTTTGTGAGGGCAATCCATCAAGGCCCATGAGCTTGGCTACCAAACTTGGGGCTTTAGACTTGCCCGGTTGCACTGCTGCACAAGATGGAAGTGATCTCGGCGCCACTTTCTTCTGTTGAGAAATCTTGGAAATCAAATAATTGTTCGGCAAGTACCGTGCTGACTGGCTCAAAGAGGCCTGCTCATTATTGGAGGACACCGACAGGAGGTTCTTCCTGTAGAAACTATCCTTGACAGCATTCTTCAACTCATCAGTAGAATTGCTTAGCTGCCCGTGCAATCCATTGTTAACAGTTCTTGGTAGTGCCTTCTTGGCATTTGACGGTCTCAGGAGGACTTCACGGATTATGGTATCTATTTCTGGAGATTTTTCACCAGTTTTTGGTCTTCTCTTCTTGTTGGATAGTCTCATGCTCTGCGATGCAGTTTGGAATTTCTCAAGCATTGCAAGGGA
Organism: Setaria italica; assembly: GCF_000263155.2. NCBI lineage: Eukaryota > Viridiplantae > Streptophyta > Magnoliopsida > Poales > Poaceae > Setaria > Setaria italica. The sequence goes on along the minus strand of NC_028454.1, from coordinate 653,462 downwards.
CTCCTGGAGATCCATGGCGCCCCTTAGGAGGTCCTCGGCAAAATGTTTGGATAGTGAGGACGCCATAAGATAGTCCCCATTGAATGACATGGATCTCTCCTCCCGGTAGCTTTGCGACGTGCTGCGTTCCTGGCCTTGACAGTTTCGACAAACCGAAGGTTGCAGTGTAACAACACAAGGAACAGCACATTGGACTGTTTCAGGATAGCTTCCATCTTTGCTTCTGGGGGGAAGGTTCTTTGAAAGGGATCTGCAAACCACTGATCTGAAACTGTCTTGATGCATATTGTATTTTTTTTCTGGAATAAACAGAAGATAGAGGAATAGACAAACTGAGATGACTAGGTTATTTATGAACACTTACTAAATGTTCCATGTGAGCAAACATAATCTTGTCTCTTGAGGAAATGAAAAAAAAAGGAGGTGCAAACTTACATTATGTTGAGACAGTACAATTTGTGCAGGGGAAAGGAGATGCCAACTTAGAAGCTTGTTTCCTTGAGGAAATTGTGTCTGTCTGAACTCTGAAGCCTCAATGAGGACACAGAGTCAAGAGGAAACTGCAAGTAACAAGAAATCTATTTCTTAGTTTCAGAGGGGAGAAGATAGGGTACCCAATCTTCTATTATAAAAGAGAGAAGTTTCAGAGCAAGAAGCAGATATAAGAATTCCATATGTCGTCTGATTGACCATCATATCCTGCAAATCTCTGTGTTTTGCACGAAACAGCGACTTCTGAAACAATTAAATAGGCAAGGATAGGAAGCAGTTGGGGAATTGGCTCCAGGAAAGCGACGTGTGCTTTTTCTTTATCTCTCCACGGAACATCTGTGCATTCACTGGCCACCTGGGCTCTTACTACCGATCCCATCGCTGCTCGGATTTCACATGGCGTCGTGTCAAAGATGAGCAGCTCATCACAGGCAGTGCCTACTTTTGTTTTGTGTCACGGAAAGGCGAAAAGGAAACGAGAGTGGCCGCTAGAGGTGGGGGAAAAAAACCTCTGCTGGTATCCGATTGGACTGGACAGATCCTAAACCTAGCACAGCTCTCCATTCCCCAAATACATGGGATTGTACCACCAAGCTTTCCTGCAGTACATTTTGGAGCAAGTATCTACGAGAGACGACGACCTAAAAGTAATGAAAGGAAACTGCGCAATTCTTTGGCTTCTCTGAATCTGAAGCCTGGATAAAATCCCATTGCCCATTTTTCTCTTCTTGCTGGCACAGACATACCATGCCCAACTGGAGGATTCCAAACACAAGCAGCTACGCTAAACAAGAGAAATCACCAAAGCCGTTGCAGGAAACGGAGGAGGGGGTTGGTGGCGGGGTTCCCGCCCCCAAAACTGCAAAACTGAAGTGAAATAGAAGGAGGGGAAGGGTGGTGGAAAAAAAATGGCACCTTTTGCCTCTTGGAAGTGCTGCAAGCCTCCTGCCGCACCCGCTGCGTCGCTCCGAGGTTGCTGCTGCCTGGCCTGAAGGTGGTTGCGCAGGCAGGTAGGAGGAGAAGCCCAAGATCTGTTGGAGAAGCAAAGCAGGGGAGGGCGGGAGGCCAATGAGGCAAGGGAGAAGTAGCCTACTGCAACTGCAACTGCTTGTGGCTTCCTACAGCGACACATCCATACCATAGCATAGACACAGGAGAGGAGAGCAGGAGCAGGAGAGTGAGAGAGTCCCTTTGCCTCTTCTTGGTGCTGGCGCCAGTAGCAATACTACAGTGGTAGCGGCCGCGAAAGCTCAACCTACGCCCGCCTTTTGATGGGATGGGGAAGGGTCTGGGAGGGACAGGTCGGGCAGCCAAGCCGCAGTGGTGTAGACTTTGACCAGGCCGCCTGCCCGCCTGTGTGTGGTGAACTGATGAAGGGGATGATGACGGTGTCTGAAAATGAAAGCCTACAGCTAGCAGGCATGCACACAGACACAGGCGGCTGCAAGGCAGAGTCTGAACGCGCTGGACCTTGTTAATTACTGACTGACTGACTGTCAGTGGTGCCGGTGAATTAAGATCTCCTTGTAGTACGTACATGATCAGTATAATACGCTTTGCCGCCAAGTTAGACCGAGATTGGTCATGCTCATGCAGTCATCCTGCCATCCAGAATGCATGCATGTGCTGCAGCATGCAGCGACGACTGCTGGGCTGACTCCTCGCACCATCCATCCATGGGACGGAGGCCCACCCACCACCCATCGAGGATTCGTTCGATGTATGCCATCGTACAGTAAGAAGATGACAACAAGGAAGAAAATGCATGCATGTGTTCTCATCAGAAAGAAGCACGATGCGTGCTGGCACGTCGCTCGTTCCGCTTCTCGTTCCAGACAGATGCAAGGCAGGTCAGCCCGCGTAGAAGCAGACAGACGCAAGCACCGACGCCTTGGTGGGTTGGTCTGCACTCTGCAAGCTCTCCGGCCGCTTTTGTTTTCCTTATCTTCTTCTTTTCTTGCTTCTCTCGCACTTGTCAAGAACCGGCAGACAGCTAAAGCTCAGCAATCGGAATGAAGCTTTCGCATGGATGGCGGCCGATGCGGGAGCGCCGCCGCCGGCTCCAGGCATCGGCATGCACTTGGCATATCGGAGGGAGGAGGCATTTTATAATTGCAAAATGAAGTAGGAGGCGCTGCGTGGGGAAGAACGCACTGGCAGGGATACTGCAGAGATCTATCTCTATCTCAACGTCGTACGGCGGATTAACATCAGGTACGGCAGCCCCGGCCGGAGCAGGCAGATCTGCACGCCGTACGTTTGGTTGCTTGCAAATAAACCGTTGGAAAAATGTTCTGAATTTATTAATTGTAAATGTTTGATATTGTAGGAATGTCGTGGTGTAGCTAGATTTTTTGATAAAAGTATACTTATGAGCATCCCTGAGGACTACTCCCTCTGTACCAAAATAAAGTTTAAATTGTCACACAAAAGAGTGTGCTTTTTTTAAGCTTCAGACCATATAAAAAAGGCCAATTCATTACCTTCGACCCAGTTCATGAGACAAAAGGCATTGTGCTGATTAGGTAGCATGCATAATTAATTAGACCCAGGAATCTATGCGCCCAGCTCATCTACCAAAGCCAAGTAAATAGATTGATTAGGGGTATATAGGATATTTTCCATCCACATTATTTGGTCTGAAATTTTCTAGAAGAACACTTATTATAGAATAGAGGGAGTATTCTTCCAAATTTATCCATCCTGGGAGGATTAGGTAAACTACACACATCTCGCCTCCTCATTCCTCCATTCTCCTTCTCCATCTCTTCATTTTCTTTTGTATTCTCCCTGTTCTTCTCCCTCCTCTCCCTATTTGACTCTATCCCAATCTCAATGTCTGCCTCAAATTAGTCTATCTTTTCAACCATCTCTTGTAGCGGGTTGTTTTTCCCCACATTATCCATGAGATGGACAAATGGCCGCCTCTAGTGATTGAAGATATTGTTGAGGATCTTGATACAAGATGGCTGGTAGAGTTGATGGGCTACGGGATGTACATCCAGACGTCGAGGACCATGAGCGCGGTGCCGAGCGCCGCAAGCGGAGCGCAAACACACTAATCGAGAATGCTGCCCGGAGTTATGGCGGGTATGTTGGCCGGAGTGCTATCGCTTAGCCTTCACCCCCAACTCCCAATTTTGGCACTATGCAAAAAGAAGATTCCTCATCACATCAAACTTGCGGTACATGCATGGAGTACTAAATGTAGACGAAATTAAAAACTAATTGCACAGTTTTGTTGTACTTTGCGAGATGAATCTTTTGAGCCTAATTAGTCAATGTTTGGACAATAATTCACAAATACAAACGAAACGTTACAGTGTGATACAGTGCTGTAACAGTAATTTGGCACCTCCAAACTTGGGCAACTAAACAAGGCCTTAGTGTGAGGCGGAGCGTGGACAGCGATGCCTGTCTTATCCGGCATTTTTAGGAGGTGTTTGGATCCTGAGCTAAAGTTTAGTCTGTGTCACATCGGATATTCGGATGCTAATTAGGAGAACTAAACATGAGATAATTACAAAACTAATTGCAGAACCTCTAGGCTAAATCGCGAGACGAATCTATTAAGCCTAATTAATCCATCATTAGCGAATGTTAACTGTAGCACCATATTGTCAAATCATGGACTAATTAGGTTTAATAGATTCGTCTCGTGATTTAGCCTAGGGGTTGTGAAATTGGTTTTGTAATTAGCCTATGTTTAATACTCCTAATTAGTGTCCAAACATTCGATGTGACAGGGGCTAAAATTTAGCTCGGGGATCCAAACACCCTTGGCTCTTTCTTATTTCTCGAATCGGAGGGAGCGATTCATAATTATTCATGTGTTTTTTTGCAAAAGGAAAAACTTCATTAGGCCATGCTTGACGCCATCACTCAAATGCGTATGGCTAGAGAGCGTATCGATGCAGTCAAGCAACTTAAACCATGATTTAGATCCATTTGCTAAACTTTAGCAGTTAAACTTGAGTTGCTAAACTTTAGCTATGGTTGTTTGGATCCATAGGCTAAACATCATTTAATGAGATGTAGAAAGACCTGTCTGCCCTTATTTAATGCGAGGGGGGAGAGAGAGGGACCAGACAAGCAATAATGAGGGGCAAAGGGTGTCCAGCCCTAAGTTTAGCAAGCTTTAGCAACCAAAAAATTGCTAAAGGGCTAAAGTTTAGCAAAGATAAATTGCTAAAGGGCTAAAGTTTAGCAAAGATGTTTGGCAAATTTGTTGTTAAACTTTAGCTGCTAAAGTTTAGCGAGGGGTGTCCACCCCTTACACTTTTGTAAGTATAATGGCTAAACTGAAACACACTGAGAATTACGGTGACCATTCATGTATCTTACTCTTGTTTTTTTGCTGGCCGGGTGATTTTATGTCAAGCTTGTATTGACAGAGCAGAGAGTCAAAAATTTTACAAAATTACAGAAAGAAAAAGGGAAATGACAGTGAGTAGCGTCACATGAAAGTTCATTTCGCTCGTTTCAAAGCTCCCAATCCGCAAGAAGTAACAATGATAGAATTGCCTAGATTGGTGCTCCCTGCATCGTCCCAACCAATTCTCACCAATCCAAAAAACTGATTGGAATTGAGTCTAGTACATCACCTCTCTGGGACGAATTACTGGTATCGTTTCGCAACTGGTACTAAAGGGGTATTAAAAAATAAAAAAATTGAAATCCCCCACCGACCCCGGCCTCCTGCAGCCCCCACCCCCCACCCCGCTGCCCCCCGCCCACCCCCGCCACCCTCCCGCCACCCGCCCACCGATCTCGGCCTCCCACCCTCCTCCGCCACGCTGCCCTCCGCCCTCTTCCGTCCCGCTGTCCTCCGCCTCATGCCCTCCTCCACCCCGCCACCCTCCTCCTCCCGCCGCCCCCTTCCTCCCGCGGCCGTCGCTCCCGCTGCTCCCGCCCGCCCGCCGTTGCCACCGACGCCTCACCTCGACCTGCCGGTGCTCCTCATATGCGGTGACGGCCGAGGGGAGGAGGGAGGGGAGGGGAAGCATATGAAGGGGTAGGTGAGGTGAGAGCAAGGAGATAGGAAGGGAGAGGAAGCGGCCGGGAGAGGAAGGGAGATGTGAGAGGAATAGAGGAGAGAGATATGAATGGATGGATGCGGCAGGCGGCAGGTGGATAAGAAGCGGTGGTAGGCGGCGGGTGGAGCTTTTTAGTATCGGGTGGAGGCTCCACCCGGTACTAGGCACTTTAGTACCAGGTACTATAAGGGGGTCACGGGGGTTCCTCGGAGACTATCCATTAGGCCCGATACTCATGCTCACATTAGTACCGAGCTAAAATGCAACCGAAACTGAGCCTAAATGCTTAATTTTCCAGTAGTGGAAGATGTATTGTAGCGGTAGTGCATGCGCAGTAGGTGAATCACTGATTTGTTCATGCTTTTGGCAAGATGATGAATTTATATGACACTTACGTTTTTTCTCCCTAGGAACCAATATCTGCCAACACATTGTCAAAGTAATTAGGCAACAACTTATTACCCATGAGAAGACTTGTATCCAATACTACCATCTACGTACATTTTTTTGCCAATCTAATGGATTTACAACCCTATACATTTATCCTTCGTCGATAAAAATAAGCACGGTTGAAAAATGCATTTAGCTTCTTCAAAAGTATTGCACGTCTTTTTTTTCGAATCACACAGTAGAGACGCAGCACACTCGCCTTCGTAGACCGAGCCAGCAAATCCTCAAGATAGACGAAGTCACCACTAGTGCCTCGCATTCGTCGAGCACATCGCTTACCACTGAAAAAATAATGCTGAGTAAATCCTGGAATAAATTTAGGAAAATATGAGCACCAGTGTTGAGTCGTGGACTCGAACCCTGGTTAGTAGGTTCTACCACAAGGAACGAAAAAAAATAGAAAACCACCAGCATTGATCCTTGCTAAACATGAATTAATCAACAGTAATTTTTAACAAGGTTAAACCACCAATTTTTCCCAATGACATGCTATAAATTTTCGTTTATTCCCTTTTACAGTGGCATAATTACCGTCTTCGGCCAATTTCCAAATTCGAAAACCAGCAGAGGAACCGGTAACGCCCGTTAAATTCACACTTGCCACGCGCCCACCCACCCGTCCCAGCCGGTATCCCACCCGTTGGCATTCAAATATTGCCGACGCGGCAGGCGAGTCAGCGGCACGGACGGCCCCGATGCGGCTGCTTCCGCCGGTAACCATCCCCCACCGTCCATCTCCCACCCCGCACCCCCTTCCCCGTCACTCTCTAGAGAGCACCCACCCCCAACACGTCAAGCGGCAGTAGGGTTGATTCGAAGCATCCTCGCCTTGCCTCCTCCCCAAATTTGAAACCTCCGAGGCGGACGCGACGCGAGACGAAGGCGTCGGTCGAGTGGGCGGCGCCTCCCCCGCTCCGTCGGCTCTCGCGGGCGCGGTTGGAGCGGCCGAGGACGCGCGCGCGGGCGCGGGATTGGATGCGGCGCGGCTCGGTTGCCGGAGGGTGCTCGCTGCTCGCGTCGGTCACGGAGGTACGGGGTGAGATGAGATCTTTCAGCGTTTTCGGTCTTAATCCTAGGATGAAGTCGGTGGATGATTTGGGGAGACTAGGGATTTCCCTGTTCGGGGGCAATCGCGAAATTCATCCTATGATGATTGTGGACTCGTGGGATCTCGCTTGTTTTGTTGTGTATTCTTGGGGAATCCGGTGATGGGAGTATGTCAAGTGAGTGTTTTTTGGTTGTTGTTATGGTTGCCGTGTGAGATGTGGGTGGTGGAGGTGGATTGGGTGGAGAGGCGAGATCTCGCGGCTTAGAGCTCGGCGGACTCGGAGGTTCCTTTTCCCGGAGTCGCGTTTGGTTGAGATTTGGGCGGAATCTGAGTCAAGCACTCGTTTGCCTTACTGTCTCAGTGCTGGCTTGGAGTCATCAGTCCTCTACGATGTATCGGCAAGTGGCCGGCATGAAGGGTGAAAGGCAGTATGCTTCAAGGGAGGGGATGTGTGGGCAGCATGTTATTGAAATGAGAGATAAGGATCTTGTTGCTTGAGGCGATGTGCCTTTGGATTATCATGGCCAAGGCTGTGCCTTTAATTAGTGGTTGCAGTGCTCTTGGGGAGGTGGAGGATTCATCAGCTTGTGGTCATCGTCATCATCTTTGGCCGCGCTTGCACGGAGATAGTAGTTCCAATGCTATTGTGGTGGGCAGAGGATTCGTTAGGTTCTATGGGTGGGTTGCCTGTTGTTGAGATGATGGATTATGTTCATGATGCTTGCGGTGGTTTTGCTTTGGATTTGTTCTTTCTTCTCTAGTGATTATTTGATTTCTGCTGTTATGTTTGTGATAATCCACAATATGATGATAAATTGTTACATTTTAAATGCAACGCTCTTACAGTAATCATGGCAAGTGACAAAGCAAAAGTCGCAAAGAAGGGTGGAGAGGATCCTGGACTTCCGCCAGCTTCTCGTGAAGGGGAAAACAGCCATGAGCCGCAGAGGCAACGATCACTGAATGGGTAAAAGAATCAAAAACTTTTTCTCTAAGCATGAACAGTATGTTGTACTAAATTTACTTGTGGCTATCTGCCTGTTTATCTTTAGGAGGACCACTGGTCCAACCCGGCGTTCTACCAAAGGAAATTGGACACCCGAAGAGGTATGCTGTACAAGCCTCATTGCTGTGACTGTGTGTACAATTTTTTTGCCTTGGTTTATTTACTGAATGTGTAATATTGTACGTGTTTGCTACTAAAATGTAGGATTCTATATTGTCCCGTGCGGTTCAGACATACCAAGGGAAAAACTGGAAAAAGATAGGTACGTTCTATGGATCGATGCTATATGCAGAAGACAAAGTAGTATATTTGCTCAACACATTTTCATTGCAACTCTGTCTTGTATTTTTATTTCTTCATTTGCACTTCTACCAAAGTTCTGTTCTGTGTACGAAATGCATTTTCTACCATGATGCTAATTTCCTGTCCTTATTAGATATGGTTACAGTGCTTTATCGTTAGGGAACATTGTCAATAATTCTTGTCCACAGGAACAGTTTGGCAGTTGCATCGTAGTTATTCAGGAGATGTTATGCACTTCAAAGTTCAAACTGACTGTTTTCACAATGATTCTCAACACTGTGATATGTTGCGATGTTTATCCTACGATAATCTAGAGCAATGGGGCTACATATACCAAGCCGTGTATTTTTCAAATCTCACTTATGTATGTTCATGCAAAAGAGAGCATTGCCTTGCTTTATTAACTTATGCTCTCTACCATTTGTTCTTCTGCTTCTGTCAACAAGAACCCTTTGCTGCCTCTTGCTGTAAGTCTTAGCCTTGACAAAATGTCTTCTATTTTTCCAGCGGAATGTTTTCCAGACAGAACCGACGTACAGTGTTTGCACAGGTGGCAAAAGGTTCTAAATCCTGAATTGGTCAAAGGGCCATGGTCGAAAGAAGTAAGTACCCTAGTTTATTTTATTTTCAATGGCTTTATTTGTAATTACTATTGATGAAGCATTAGCTGACCCAATTTTCTTGGGACAAAAAAGGCTCTGTTCTTATGATCACCGATTCAGTGTGATATATTAACATAAATCTGTTGTCTGTCTGTTTATAGGAAGATGAAATCATAGTTCAGATGGTAAACAAATATGGGCCAAAGAAATGGTCGACCATTGCTCAAGCTTTGCCTGGACGCATAGGAAAGCAATGCCGGGAACGGTATGTCATAGGAAGTTTCTTGTTTACTTCAAGTTTCATTAAGCTTGCATCTAAGAAAAGTTTTTTTCCCTTTGCAACCGTGGTCTATATAACTTCATATTTGATAAATGAACTGCAAAAGTTAGCTCATGGAGTGTTGCTTAGACCTATGATGCTTTTGCACAGTATTATTGGTAGTAGCTGTTTTTTCTATCGACTTTGCAAAGCCAGTAACAGCAGCGCCACAGTAGTAGCATTACTAAACATTAACCTTTTAAAGTCTGTAAAGATGCAGTCTTAATTAGCTATCTCAGCTTTTGACATTGCGAGCATGTCTTGTTGACTCACTGCGATCTAGGCATTATAGAATATGCCTTTGTAAACTCACTTGATTTGGGTATTACAAATATGTATCTGCATAACTTAATTGATGCTGATAACTGTAGTTGCTTTAACAATGTACTACCTTATCTGATTCAGGTGGCACAATCATCTTAACCCAGCCATAAACAAGGAGGCATGGACGCAAGAAGAGGAGATTACTCTCATTCATGCTCATCGGATGTATGGAAATAAATGGGCTGAACTGACAAAATTTCTACCTGGAAGGTAACTATGTATTTTCCTTAGTATCAGCCAAGGAGCTGTTTTATCTCTGATAAATGTCATAGATATGCTCTTTTGTAGCAAGTAAAAATGGTGAACTTTTACATTATGCAAAGAGGACACACTATGATTTGTTTATGCTTTACTGCCATTTTTATAACACAAAGGTGTCCCCTCACTGTCTACAACCAAATATAATTTAGCTATATGTTACTAGTTCAAAAATAACTCTCATTGTTAGGCAATGAACTATTTTAGACTACCAAGATCATTGAATCAGTAAATTCTATTTCCCCTACAGGACGGATAACGCAATTAAAAATCACTGGAACAGTTCGGTAAAGAAAAAAGTTGATTCATACATATCTTCTGGCTTGCTTTCTCAAGTCCCGTGCCTCCCTCTGATCGAATGCCCTTCACAATGCAACTCTTTATCTACTATGAACCTACAAAATAATGGAGATAGTGGTTGCAATGCTCAGAACACTAATTTGGCCTTGAGCTGTGATTTACAAGAAAATATGGATGCCAACAAGAGCGAAGCACAAGACTCTCACTCTTCTATGTGTCAGGGGACATGCTATACTTCCACAGAGGCTGTAGGATCCGCTTTGCCTGATGGGCATCACCATCTTTCTTCGTCTTTTTCTCAAAGATTGGACCTGCAGATGGATGTACATGAAGGGTCAGGTAATTCTATGTTTGTGGATGAACAAACGCTTTGTAGCACATCAAATCAAGAAAACTCTATGGTACCATTTGGTGTTGCACAGGAAATGCCTGTCTCTGTGCTATCAAGTGTTTCTGATGCTGAGCAGAAACTGCATTTAATCTCTGATGCTGACAGTCTGAAATCTGAACTTTGGAAAGACGTGTCCTTGCAAACTCTAATTTCAGGAGATACAGTTGATGCTGCTTCTTCAGGACTAAATCAACTGCCAGATACTTCTAAAACGGACACCAACTTTTTGGCACAGCCATACCCATTACATACATCAAATCCATCCAGTGTGATGGAAACTGTGTATGAACGGAGTACGTTGGTGACAGTGTCTTCCTCTTTTCTGTGTTTAGATAGTTTACCTGGTGTACCTGGAAATAGATCTGAGCCAATGGACATGCTGGATTCTGAAGCAGAGATGATCACATGCTCAAACAATTCTTTTTGTGATGCTGAGCAATCAGCTAAACCAGGCAGCAGTGATGACAGACCTGGGGATTTCACAATGATTGAGAACACTACAAACTGCAGGAGCCAACAGTCCACAGATGCCGAAGAAGCTGTGGCCAGTACAGCAAAAGAACAGTTACCAAAAGACATTGAGACTGTGCCCGATGAAAAGAAGGGTGAGGGAGCTCTATTCTACGAACCTCCTCGGTTCCCAGGTGTGGATGTCCCATTTATCAGTTGCGATCTTGTAACTTCTGCTGATCTGCAAGAATTTAGTCCCCTTGGGATTCGGCAGTGGATGCGGTCAACCATGAATGTCCCCACTCCTTTAAGATTATGGGGATCCCCAACACATGATGAAAGCCCAGATGCGCTAAAGACTGCTGCCGAAAGCTTCCCATGCACACCATCAATAATGAAGAAAAGACACAGAGGTCTATTATCTCCTACTCCAGATAAAAGAATTGAGAAGAAATCTGGGATTGCAAAGGAGATGACAGACATCTCCTATATGATTACAGCCACATGTTCCGTGAATACAACCAAAGATGAAGCAACTGTTACTGAATCGCTTGTGTGTGCTGAGCAATCTTCTTTTAAACATCTAGATAAGAAACTTGAGTTCTCTGATGGTAACAAGGAAAATTCCGATGGAGCACCTGAACAGGCCAGAGATGCACAGAATGCAGGAAACAAACAACTTGTGGATGAAGGAGGGCAACGATGTTCCTCACCAAATGTCGCCAATCCTAATGCTGATCTGCCAGACAATTCAGTAAGTACATTTGAACAAATTCCTTGATGGTACCTAGCCAGTTGTTAGTATCATACTCCTTAGAAGAAAAATACAGCATCAATATAATTTCTGAGTTCCTTCTGCAATGGGGCCTTCATAAATGTACCTTGATGGTATGCCAACTAGCTAAATAACTTTTTCACTTGATTTTCTTCTTACCAATATTGTTTAATGCAGCAACCTGTAGGTATTCTGGTTGAGCATGAGCATAACTGCAATGACCTCATTGCCACTGATCATGGTGCAAAGCCTGAATCTTTGTCATTCTGTAAGGAAGCAGTTAATTCAAAATCAAAGCCTGCGGATCTAGTTGTTGAGAAATCATCACCATGCATCAACGCGGATTATGAATATGTGAACTTGTAAGATACTGCACTGGTCTCACTTGTGTTCCTTGGTTTTAATTATCTGTTCTTTTGTTAGTTAATCACTTCAGGCGTCAGAGTATATGAAAATAACTTGTCGTAGGCTTCACAACAATTGGCAATTAGTGAATGACCATTCCCTCCTTTAGTTGCTAGAAAGCGTCAATCTGATGAAGTTTTACCTTGCACACATTTTAGAGTTGTGATTTGTGAAGTCCCCCTTAACTAAGAAATGGGCCATGAAAAAAGATTAATAAAATAATTATGTTTAGTTTTGTCCATGGATGGAGAACTTCATTTTTTGCAAATAATGACTATTTTATTTAGAAAATCAGAAGACCTGGTGATTGATTTCGTCTGCACTCTGAAACCAAGAAGCATTTGCTGTCAAAAGTTATCATGAGTCATTTAGCTCCTGACCCATGTAATGGAATTATTTCAAACACTAAAGAACACTGCCTTTTGACGATTTCTTCTCTCTGTTTTTTTTCAAACATCATTTGTTTCTAGCTAAAACTTCATTTAAGACAATTGGAAGTCTGAAGAACACTGTGTTTTGGCAATTTGTTCTTATTGTCTGCTTTTGCTAGATTGGCTGATACCCCAGGTGTCAAAAGAGGACTGGAATCTCCTTCAGCATGGAAGTCTCCTTGGTATATAGATATGCACATGAGCTTTCAGGTAAATTCATTATTAATTTCTTTACTTTTATTTTTACAGTTATTTTGTGTCATAAATAGATAAACTTGTTGCAGTCAGTATATAATCTGGTGGACCATGTTACTGATTCTAAGGGCTTGATTGGGTAGGGGGATTTGATCCGTATCTGTAGGGTTTAGTTCAAACTTGAAGTAATTCCTAAAAGTTCCTATGCTTCTTAGTTTCGAATTGTGCAAGAGAAGTATCTTTTGTGATTAATTGCTCACGCTGTCAGCACTTGCAACTAGTGAATACTGCTTCTTCTGTTTGTATGTTTTGGTTAACATCTTTGTTTGTGCCCATATGCTCCTCACAGGGTTTTGTCAGCCCGGCAGACAGAACTTATGACGCGCTAGGGTTAGTGAAGCAGATAAGTAAGCACAGTGCTGCTGCTGCAGTGGAGGCCTGTGAGGTGCTAGCAAGCGGCAGCAGACCCTCTGATGCGGAAAACAAGGAAAATACAGATGACAAGGAGCCAGGGACAAGAAAATCACAGACCAAAATCATGGTGCGCAATCATCAACTGCTTAAATTAGTAATTTGACTTATCATGAAATGATCTCTCTTGGAAACTGTAGCGTAACTGTTTGCCATTTTTTAGTGATTCCATTCGCCTTAAATTAATGTGAATAGCTCACACTACTCATAGTATCATTGTATGTGTAGCCATTTCAAGTCGTAGTGTGGGATCAGTGATTGCAACTATTAGTATGATATTGATTACCCTTAAATTAATGTGCATAATTAGGGAGCAACGCTTGCAACTGTCAATATGGTATTGTTTTATCTTTGAAGATCGAACATTCTAATTCCAGTCAATATTGCAGGCCGAGGCGCGAGTCCTGGATTTCGACGAATATTCCACACCTGCAAGAACAGCAGATAAGAGACTTAGCAGCTGTCTCGGAAGATCTGTTAGCTCACCCATTCTTTCCTCCCCCAACCTGAGAAGTTTTCGATAGGTAGACTTGTGAGAGATACACCAGATATGTTCCAATAATACATTAGCTGTATGTACATGCATGTTCCTAGAGCTCATTGTTCTCATTCGTTACTGTGTATTGCCACCGTTATTTAAGCGTACAGTGTCAGCCCAGAAACTAGCTTCCAAAAGGCGGCAGTATCAGTGGACTGTTAAAACCTTGTATCATTCAATTGTAATTTACTATTGGTTAATAGTAGTAGTTTACATCGGAGACGTTTCTTGGCACTTTCTTCTGCACATCACACATGCTTCCAGGCCAAGGCCAAGCTAAACCGGTCTGGTATACTTTGTGTGCGTGTGCTTTTGCGAATTGGTCTACTTACATTCAGTCATTTAATTTTGTTTTGCATACCGGGAGGTCAAAAATACATCCATGTCACTTTTGTATCATACTGAGTTGTAAATTCTGAAAAACATAATATGTGACCTATATTCAAGAGAGTACTTGTGTGTTTCAGAAGATTTTTATTTTATATTCCCTCCATTTCAAATTACAAGTGGTCTTAGCTTTGTCTAAGTCAACTTTCTCTAGTTTTCAGCAGATCGACCATGAAATTAGAGCACCAGCGTTTCATATGCAAATTTGGCTGGAAGTATTTTTTTTGACGTATTGATCTGATCGAAACCTAGTGGATCAAACATTACTAATTTTTATGCACTGCCCACGCTCGCTCTGTACAGCATCAGAATCCGACGAGTAACGAGTCAAAGATGCATCCTATGGGAACGCAATTGCTCGCATTGACATCAAGTCAGGGTTTCAGCACGGAGTCATTTTACAAACAGATGCAGGCGAAACACAAATTGGACTTGTATGTTAGTCCAAGCTAGGAGAAGATTTTCTTTATAGCTTCTCAATAACAAAGTAATCGACAGCGAGACCATTCTTGCATGTTGATATGCCCATCCAGGCAAATAGCAGACCCATATAAGTATCCCAATTCAACTAATTGAGCCTGAACGAGTTGCAAAGTAGAATTCAGCAAAAAAGAAAATTACAAAATGATCGGGTCTCAACTAAGTCACATGGAGTACAAAAGGCACAAACATAACTCGCTAATACCAGCCACCATAAATGCCTCTTCCTATATTAGCAAAAAGGAAGCAGTGACATTTTCCTCCATGATCACTACCAGGCTCAGTCAAGCTGTACTTTCTCCAATTCACCCATCATTTCCTCAAACTGTGGATGTAGAAATCAGATTAGATGTCAGCAAAAACTAAAACATACAGAAATGGAAACAGAGGGGCCAGTCCGCTACAGGATTAATTTGACAAACTGGGATAGGCCATACCTTCAAAATTTGTCTCAAAAAGTAATCACCATGACTCTTTGTAGGTTTGGACTCCACAACATGAATAATATCCTGCACCATTGAAAACAATGTACAAGTAATTAGCCATACAAACTAGTGCAGTATCATGTGCGGCACATGTGCCGAGGTTTGTAATAGGTGCAAGCAAATGAGATTCTAAGATTGTGCACAAACGAGTTACATCACAAAAGGTGACAGCAGCTCAATGTTGCTCAACTAATTAGTCACTTGGTGCAGATTTAATCACCAAAGAAAAAAAACTGATTTAGTACTACAACGTTAGACTTCTGAAGAGAAAATGTCCACATATTAACAAGTGACTCGGATAAAGGCAAACATTATAAAGCATTACCTCAACAATGTAGAAATCAAAGTCTGCACTGGATACTATCTTTCCATCACTGTCAACTGCATGCATTTTGTGCTTGTATGTCATCAGGATTGACCTGTCCAAACATTTGAGCCAGTTCATCACACACAAACCACCAAAAAGAATCAGTAAACTGAAGTGTAGATTACTGATCATACAGACTTTAGTGTTGCCTCATCCACTTCCATGTATTGGGCAAGTTTGCCAATGGTTATTGTTGAATATAGTTTCAGATAACTCCGGATCCCGGAAAGCAACTGCTGCTGCTTTACTTCATAGAGGAATAACTTCAACTGAAGACGATATGCATCCTGTCAAAGACAACAACAAAACCTATTAGTGCCATCAGGTAAGCTAGAAATGAAGTCTGACAAAAGCCAGGTCAGAGCATAAAAAAGAATAGGTACTAACATTTATTGTGTGGCAACGCCCTAAAAGGCTAAAACTAAAATATACTCACGAGGCAAGAATTACAGTAATACCATTTTGACCAGGAAACTGTACCTGATTATAGTTTGTAAGCGGCTGATCCAGAACTGGTGGTGATGGAGTAATGAACTTGGGGCAAGCATACGAGAATAGTTCATCATAGGCAGCATATGCTTCATCATCATACCTCTGCATCTTTGTCATCTTGTCATTATACTTTTCTTTCAGCTGGCTGCTAACATTTTCATCTATAAGCTTGTTCTGTGGGCACAACGACAGGCAAATTGCCAACAATGCATACATCTGCTCATTTTTCTTCAGTATCTGATCATACTGAGGGGACTTCTGGTGGTACTGCTTGTACTTGAGGATATATAGCAGAATTTTGTTGAATTCACGTGTCGCATCAACATACCTAGAATTATCAAGAAACATGATATATTAGCTAAGAGAATTAACAACTAGACAATTCCATGACAGAGGAGATCCAAAAGGAACGCATATTTTGGCTTCCCAATCCAAGGAGATCCAAAAGGAACGCATATTTTGGCTTCCCAATCCAAGAATAAGTGTTGAAATCTTGGATGCAGTTAAATAAAATGATTCAAATGTGCTACCTAGCTGGGCAATTTTAGCTAACCATAAAGCACTTGGCATTGCTTAGCTAGCTAAGGCACAAGAACAAAATTAGCTGATGATGATATTCCTAAGAACAGCATACAAGACTGCATAAAGACTTGCATGATATTTCAACTATTTGCAACCTAATGATATGCAGCAAACCCCTGGTGTTAATGTGAACAACACATAAGAAATGAATTTGGTAAGGCTCATCTGATGGGACAAGTGAATGCTTCAACCAAAAAAATATGTTCAAGAGAGATATCTAACCATCCCTCAGTACACCTACCAATTTGTATTTAACATAAAATTGAAGTTAGACCAAAATAAACAAACCAGTAGGCTCCGCATTTGGACAAAGGATGGCTTGTAATATGTCTAACTCAGTGCACTCAGTTTACAAGTACCTATGGATCAACAATGGTGAGGCAAGTAGGCTTTGTGTACCTGCGCATCATAAGGTTTGCGAAGCCATAGTGATAGATGGTGGAGATGTGGCTCCCAATGACAATGGTGTAGACCCCTTGCTGGTTGAGGTCAATGGGTGCGAGGCACTTGAGCCCAGTGTGGTAATCCCCAAGGAGGCAGTGTATCCTGAGCAGCCCAATCATGCTGTAGTAGCCGAGCACCTTGAGCACATTGCTCCCACCCTCGTAGTCGTAGCCGTCGGTGGCGGTGAACTGCTCCAGGCCCTCCTTCTCCCTCTCAAGGATCTGCGTGATCATGGACTTCTCGACCAGCGCCTGGAGGTAGTTGAGGACGCCATACACATTCCAAGCCTGCACATTTCATTTCATCTCAGTAAGATAAATTATTCCCTAACCACGCATTCATCTGCCAGGGGCAAGATAAGAAAAGTGTACAACTGACAAACGGAATTGCAAGGAAGAAGGAAGTGACCTTGTCGAACTGCTTGAGCTGCTGCAGCTCGTCCTCGGTCTTGTTCTTGAGCTTGGCGCGGTACTGGCAGAAGCTCTGGAACTGGTATACGAACTCGTCGACCATGTCCCAGAGCCACTGGTTGGGCAGCTGCATGTTGACCACGCCGTGCAGGACGACGCTGAAGAGGTCGCAGTAGTTGGTCCACGACTCGGCGCGGTGGGCCGCCGTGAGCGGTGAGAGGCGCGCGTGTGCGTGGCGGTACCAGAGCTCCCTGTAGAGGAGGAGGAAGACGTGGTCGCCGTCGCAGTAGGGCGCGACGGCCTCCGCGGAGGGCCAGGGCGCGTCGCGGAAGAGGCGGTCGGAGAGGCGCTGGAAGCCGCCCTCGTACATCTGGTGGATCTCGTAGACGTTCTTGTCGCGGATGTGGCGGTAGAGGTGCACGACGAAGGTCTTGACGGAGTCCGGGACGTAGTTGGGGTCGTAGGCGTCCGGCGCGTGCTGCGGCGGCGCCGGCGCCAGGCCGTCCTCCCGGTCGTAGGGGGCCGCCATGGTGTGGGAGGGGAGGACGGGAGGAGGGGTTAGGGTTCGGGGGGGGCGCGGCGGCGGCGGCGCGGGGAGGGGAGGGGAGGGGAGGGATGGAGGAGAGGAGGGGAGGGGGCGTTGGGTTTTCCTTTGTTTGTGATGGGGTTTTGCGGGCTGCCGGGTCCGAGTGGCCGCGTGGGCCGTAATGAGATTTGGCGGACTGGGCCCATTTTGCTGGGGTTTGGGTTTGGTTGGGTAGGCGCGTGTGTATTTTTTTTTGGCCCGCGTCGTGATGTTGCCGTTGCCGTTGCCGTCTTGCGTGGGCGGTTGGTTGGCGCGCTGTCTGTCTCTGCGTGTGTGACGGGGCTGACGGCACGGCGTTGGCGCGAACGGCTGGCAACGCTCGATCTTGTTCTGCAACGTCGTCAGGATCTTTTTTTTTTATCTCTGACAGGCACAATGGTACGCAGGCGTAAAGCTTTGACCCTTTGGGACTGAAAAAAAAATGGAGGAGGAAGATGAAGAAGGTTCCATGGAGCTCCACCATAAAGCAAGAAGGCAGCAGGCTGGACAGCGGCCACATTCATCCAGTGATCCAACGAACCATCCAACAATAAAGCATGTGCGTCTCCTTTCTCATCAGCAGCAGCATTTGTTAGGTTGGCCAGCGCTGGCATAAGGGATAGGAGCACCTTCTCCTCCTTTGCCTTCTCCGGCAGCGGGCACCCACGCGCGTGCACTGTACAGCTAGCTGGCTAATTCCGCGCAGGGGAGGAAGGAAAGAGAGAGAGAGAGAGAAAAAAACAGAGCGAGGTAAAAAAAGGAGGGGGGGCGGGCGGGCCGCCCCGCCCATCACCACGAAAGGAACGCGCCCAATCTGGTCCTGCTGCTGCTGCTGCTGCGGTGCGCGGTGCGGTGGTGGTTCCCGGCAGCCTCCAGCCAGGCAGCCGTTACCCGCCGCCGGCCCCGATCCGCCACCGCCACCGCCACCTTCGGAGCCAGCCAGGGCCGCCCGCCCCGCCCGGGTGAGCGCGCTCCTCACCACCCATGGCGGGCTCCATGGTGGACCGGGCCACCAGCGACATGCTCATCGGCCCGGACTGGGCTAAGAACATGGAGATCTGCGACATCTGCAACCGCGACCCCGGGTACCGCCACCTCTCATCTCCCCCGATCCCTGCCCAGATTCCGCCTGCTGCGCCCAAGGATTCGGTGTTTCCCCGTCAGATTCGGGGCGCCCATGCCGGGGCTCCGTGATGGAATGTGATTTTATGCCGTGGAACGGCGTCATTCCGGAAATGGTGGGAGTCTAATTTAATTTGAGCGGGGATGAGGAGGCCAGACTGCTGGGTGCTTCGGTTATTGGGATGCAATAGGGCCATCTGCCTGCCAGGATCGTGGGTCGCGAGGGCCGAATCTGGTTCCTACGATCAGTTACCGCTCTGCTTGGTTTGGTTCCCCCAAGTTAGAGCAACTTTCTCATGTAGTCATCGTTCGTTGAAATGATAATTAGGCAATTTGCCGAGTCCTTCATGCTTCATCATTATGTGAGGTGACAAAATGGCATTCTACTGTTCTAAAGGAGAGAGGGATGGTCTTTGCATCCTATGTAGTCGCTTTAATTCTGCGGGACTGTTTTAGACATTGCCCCCTTTTATCCCTCATGTATTCGCAAAAAAAACATGAACCACGACATCAAATAGTCTATTTCACTCGAGCGAAGAATCTGACATGTATGATTGTTGCTTGCATACATGTACATTTTATTCTCGCTAAAAGGATACATTTGATTTATTTTTCCAGTCGTTTGGTTATCAGTTAATGATCCTTCATACCCTTTTATATAATAGGCAATCAAAGGATGTTGTCAAGGCGCTAAAAAAACGAATTGGGCACAAAAATCCAAAAGTTCAACTCCTTGCACTGACTGTAAGTCTGTCTTCACCTTGTCATCTACTCCAAAGTGCAGTGGGCTATTGGTAACTGTCATTTTAGGATTTTTGTCTTTCTATGTTGCTTCTGTAAAACCAAACCCCTGGGCCCTGGTCCTCGCCCAGTTTATGTTTACATCGTTTGTCCTATGTTTCATGGGTTATCGAGTTACTCTCATGTAATCATACCCATGTATCCTGCAACACCATCAGCATACTTAAGCATCTTGCTACCTGGTTGCACTATTTATTCTAGCCTTCAATCCCTGATAATTTTATTCCTATTTGTTTTCTTGTGCAATCCACCAATAAATCACCAACACCCAATTCTTTTGTTTGGTTCAAGCTCAAGAACTATGGTTTGTGGAGATCCAAGATATGTAGATGTAGCTGGTGCAGGACTACTTTTGCAGGATGTGCTGCGAAATATTTTCATTATCTTTCTCATAATATTTCTGTATTTTCAGCTGTTGGAAACTGTTATCAAGAACTGTGGTGATATACTCCACATGCATGTTGCTGAGAGAGATATATTACATGAGATGGTGAAGATAGTCAAGAAGAAGGTTCAGGATGCTTCGAGTTTGTAAAACCATGATAATTATTGTAACGATCCACTTAACTTACTGATTGCATTTTCTTCTCATGTTACAGTCTGATCCTCGTGTTAAAGAGAAGGTATTGGTGCTAATAGATACATGGCAAGAAACTTTGGGGGGGCCACGTGCAAGATATCCGCAATACTATGCGGCATACCATGAGTTGGTGGTATGCTTTTGAAGTCCTATTATTTATCAGTTAAAAGTTTTCAGTTAGCTCAATTGGTTTGTGGTATATTTAACACAATTATGATCATCTATTTCTGCCTTGCAGCGAGCTGGAGCTGAATTCCCCAAGAGATCCGAGAAACCTGCGCCTTTGTTTAATGGACAGTCTCAAGTAGCAAGGAATATGCGTAGTCCTGATCAACAAGATGAAGCTGAATCTTCTGCTGCCAATGACTTTCCTGCTTTGAGGTGTGCTCTTTTACTTTTCATTTTCATTTTCTGCACCTGTAGGTACTATTTCACTATATCCAGATAATCTTCTTGGCATAATCTGATCGCGAGTCATTATAACTATTTTCCCCCTCTCATAGTGTGTCTAGTGGAGATCTTGACATCTTGAGAACATGCATATTTGTGTGTATGCCAAACTCGGTATTTGTGTGTGTGGCTGGACAGAAATTAGCGCGCGCACATATTCCAGAGGCATACACACAATTAGTGACTTCGGGATACAGCATGAGCAAAGCAGTACATTTTCAATGGCATACAAATTTCCATAAGAATAATGCATCCTGTTCTTTTCATGAATGCATTTTTATTTATACTGAATTAATGCTTATATTTTCAGCATGTCAGAGATTCAGAATGCTCGCGGTATCATGGATGTACTAGCAGAGATGCTGAATGCTTTAGACCCAGGAAACAGAGAGGTACTAAGTACCCTTAGCACGTGTCTTTTTTTTTATGGAAGCTTGCCGCATAGAAAATTGACATCTAGATTTCTCTGTTCACTTCAGCTGGCTGCAGCTGCAGCTGCAGCAGCCCAGCACTGTAGCTGCTGCTAATTGGGACACTGGCTGTGGGCCAGCTGCAGCAGCAGCAGCTGCAGCGCAGCTGCAGCCAGCTGTGCCGAACACAACCGAGCATGCCATTATAATTTATTGATTCTCTTAATATAATGATGGCATACATAAAAGAATTTTCCATCTTGTTTTGTTTTGAGAAATACGTGCCGACCAATTTAAGTTTTAGAAATGACCTTGTTGTAACTTATAACATGCTGTACTGTGGAACATACTTTAGCAATTTTATGTATTGGATCTCACTTGAAATACTGAAGCACAGGGTGTATATGGTAATGTGGTAAGGGCTGGTACTGAAGCATGCAAACTAATTGTTAGCATGTCTACCTCCAGTTTTATGACTAGGAGCACGTTGGCACTCCTGCACTTTAGCTAATCAGTTTTACCCATTTAGATTGGACTAAAATAGAAGTAGGAATATTTGCTAGATGTAAAGTGTTCCTCAAGTGGTGGTATGAATGAAAATTCCCTGTAGAAGTAAAGCAGTGATTTCTAGTTGAAAATGCAATTACTTGGTTTGCTTCCATTATTTATGCCATACTCAAGCAATAATGCCTCAGCTATATTCCTATTAACCTCCTCTTGATTTGTTAAGGTTTATTGATTATACTTTTCACATGCTATTCACAGGGACTAAGGCAGGAGGTAATTGTGGAGCTTGTGGATCAGTGTCGCAATTACAAGCAGAGAGTGGTGCAGCTAGTTAATACTTCCACGTGAGTGGACTTTTCTCTGAATTTACAGTATATCTTGTGGCAGTGAATGAGACCCCTAAAACTGTCAGTGATTTCTTGGCCCAACTAACGAGCAATATCATGTGTATATAGCTTTACACTGCAGATATTGCCGATATTAGAATGTGCATACACCAGACAACAGCTGTGCTTATACTAGAATGTTGTTTGCCAAATTCTGCAGGGACGAGGAACTCATGTCACAGGGGCTTGCACTGAATGATGATTTGCAACGTGTTCTTGCTAAGCATGATGCAATAGCAGCAGGCATTGCAGTTCGAGTGGAGAAAAAACCAAAGTCTCTGCAAACACTTGTTGATACTGAGGACTCTGCAAACCAGGATGCTAACAAAGACAAAGAAAAAGGACTCATAGATATTGAGGATCCCACAAGCCAAGATTCCAAAAACGAGCCAAATCAAAGGTTTGCTCCTATCACTTTTGCATATTCTTAAACCTTCATAATGTTTACAATGATGTTACTCATGCATGTGTGATTTTGTGCATAAATGCTGAAAACAAGAAAGTAGTGTTGGATTGTTTTTTGATTCAGTGACAACCATAGCTAGGCATTCTATGTTCTGAACTAATGATGCTATTTAGTATAGACAAATTCCATAGTTTCTTTTTCTTGCTATTTTATTAGGTGTTCCATATTACTGTCTAATTACTACCCTCTCTTTGCATTGTCTTGTAACAGTACAAGTGACCAATCTCCTTTTGAGCAATTAGCGCTTCCAGCGCCACCGGTGTCAAATGGCACAGCAACCTCTGCACCAAAATCCGATCCTGGCATTGATCTTCTCAGCTGGGATGATACCCCTACTACAGCAGAAAATCCGCTTGCACTTGTTCCAGTCACTGATCCTCTTGCTGACTCTACTCCATCAAATCAAAATGCGCTAGCAATTGTTGATGCATTTTCGCAAAACAACACTGCTAACAGCAACGCTCAACCAGCTGACCCCTTTGGTCTCAATTCAAGCTCCACTATTCCAGGATCGCAGCCATACGGTACTCCAGCCCAGCATGCTTTACAGCCACAACAGCCTCAGCAGGCGGCAGCGCTCTATCCAAATGGGGGTACTGTGAACCCTGGGACATCTTATGATCAGGCATCCCAGTTTAATAACATGAGTTCTGGTTGGAATGGTCAAGTTGCCAGTCCCCTGGCACCCCCACCACAGCAAGCACAGAACTATGGTATGGCAAGTCATGTAGACCTTTACTCTCTCTTTTTTTTTTCTGTATCACATCTGTCCCTCCCTGTACTCTATTCATCTTCTGTTCTGTCCGAAGAAAATGTGAGTATCGCATCCAATTTTGTAGATGATCAAAGCGGATCCCTTCCACCACCTCCTTGGGAAGCTCAGTCAGCAGCAAGCAATGAATTGCCAAATGGTCATCTGGGAGGAGGTATGCAGCCTCTTCCGACTCTGCCAGCAGGCGGCATGCAGCAGCCACTGCAACCACAGATCAACCACATGGGAGTCCCACAAACCCAGCCAATGTACAACCAACCAGGAGTCGTCCTGCCTCAAGCGATGCAACCTGGCCATGCTGCCGTAGCACAGATGCAGCCAGGCTTCGGGAACCAGCAGTTTGGTTCGCTACTGCCAGCACCCATGCCAGGCATGCAATTCCCCGGCATGCAAACTCCACAAATGTATGGTGGATCGCAGGCAGCCATGATGTACCCACAACAGATGCCTGGGGCACAGTATGGAGCAATGCCTCAACAGCAGCCCATGTATGGTGGCCGGTTGGCGGGTTACATGCAGCATCCAGCTGTGGCTGCTGCACATTACTACAACCAGGGGACGCCGGCAACGTATGGGTACCCTGGTGCGAACGACCTGTCCCAGAGGATGTATGGCCTCTCAGTGCAGGACAACTCGTACATGGGCATGAGCTCGTCCTACCAGACGGCACCCTCCCCTGCACCCTCCACGGGGCAACCTATGCGGCCAACGAAGCCTGAAGACAAGCTTTTTGGTGACCTCCTTAGCATTGCCAAGACGAAGAAAGCTTCATGAGATGATGAGCAGGTCTAATATATTGTCTCCCCTATTTTTGCGATTTTTCATGTTGTTTGATCTTACACTTGTAACATTATTTGAATGTATAAGCTTTTGGGGTTTTCTTTTTCACGCTGTGATCCTATTGATTCCATTGGATTCGTCATACCGTGTGCACGTACTGATCACGCCCAGAGGAAACGCTGGTAAATGATGATTCAATAAAGAGGTGTGCAGTACGTACCTGTTCTTTTTGTTTTGTTTTGTTTTGTTGATATAATAGTCCTGTGAGGGATATTGTATATTATATTTTCTCTGATGTATGTTTCGGGTAGCACATTTTCAAATAGATAGAAGTAAAAATGTAACCTCATGAATGATGTACGAATTAGCATTGTTTATTTTCTTGATATGGCTATTTTATTCTGTGTCTTGTGATGTATGTTTGTCATTAACGAGGTTTCTATTGTAACTTTGCCTTTCATACAAGTTTATAGGCGTGAGTGTAGTTGGTGGGTGTATTTGTGAGCGTCTACATGCGTTTGTATTGTGTGTACGTGTATATGTGGCCATATATGCGAGTAGCAGGGTAACTGCACATGGCTGTGGGTGAAGTTTCACGCTGGTGGGTGCACGAAGGCGCACTAGCACGGTGGATCGGTGACAGTGACTGT
This sequence comes from Setaria italica, assembly GCF_000263155.2. Lineage (NCBI taxonomy): Eukaryota > Viridiplantae > Streptophyta > Magnoliopsida > Poales > Poaceae > Setaria > Setaria italica. The sequence goes on along the minus strand of NC_028454.1, from coordinate 628,532 downwards.
CTCCGATCGGGGAGTAAAGTTTTAGATCGGGTCACATCAGATTTTTTATGCTAATTAGAGTATTAAATGTAGGTTAATGATAAAAATAATTGCATAAACGAGGGTTAATTGGCGAGAATCGAATCCATTAAGCCTAATTAGTTCATGATTAGCACATGTGATGCTATAGTAAATATGTGCTAATTATGAATTAATTAGGCTTAATAGATTCGTCTCACGAATTAATCCTCGTTTATGCAATTATTTTTATTATTAGTCTATGTTTAATACTCCTAATTAGCATACAAATATCCAATGTGACCCGAGCTAAACTCTAGTCTAAGGATCCAAATACCTCCCGTGCAGTACTGTCCATGAGTCGGGCAAGCACATGGCACTTTTTTTTCCCCTTCTCGAGGATTAATGTGTGTTCTGTATTGAGAATTTTAAATGGTATAGCATGTGATGCTATAGAGTAGGAGTATGTTTGAAATGTATTCACACTTGATATTTTTTTTAGGTCACGTGTGATAAAATGTCTAGCTTCGGACATTACTCAAATCCTTTTGACCCAGAAAGTCAACAGCCGTGGTTAGGAAATTTGATAGGGCTAGCTGACTGGAAAATTGCCAGTCGGATGTGAGTTGAACCGTTACGTGTAGCAAGGTTCATAGAAATAGAGAAAGTAGTATACTAATATAATCCTTTCCCTTTTTTGTAATAAAGGCATGCGCATATTATTTCAAGATATAAACCTCTTATATCTTTTCAACAGTTCTACGTTTTGGAAAATTAAATTGAACCGAATAATGTAAAAGTCGATCGAGGCTTAAAAAAAAATGAAGAGTAGTAGTACGTATGCACGTACGTGGGTACGTACAACACCGCCACGACGCAGGAGGCAGAGCCAGCTGTTGGTGCTCGGCTGCTGCGTGGGAATGAGAGAGAGAGCAAGCTGTCACGCACACGTACGGCCCCCCGCGGCGCTGCCCTAGTGCCATGCACGCACGGCGCGGCGCTCGATCAATATGGATCGGTCGGCAGCACGGCCACCTTTTTTTGTTTTTGTTTTTTTTTGCGACCGCGACTTCCAAACATCCAAAAGTTAATTTCCTCAAGGAAACAAGGAGGAGCTAACTATATATCTCTAGAGTTACTGAGCTGGATAAGTCAATGGGATTGCATGCACGCGTTTGCTTCTAGTATTTCATTTGACGTACATATACTCGAGACGATCGTGACTAGGTATCTACTCTCTCTATCCTAAATTATTAATTGTTATAGATTTTATAGATTCATACATTTTTACTGTACATCTAGACATAATACATATCTAGGATAAAATGTATAAATCTAGACGAGCTAAGGAGAGCCACGCCTCCAGCCCTAGCCAATTGAGCTATACTCAAAAGGACTGAGCTAGGATAGAGAGATTAGAGGGCAGCTAAGTTAATGAATGGACAAAATGTTAGAACATGTATTTAGTTTATTCTCATTTTGAAAGATCTTAAAAGAAACAAATGGTTGGGTGGGGTGCGGGGAGCAACGTTGCACTGCTCCCTCATTCAAAATGCATATTGTTTTTTAATGTATATTCTCCCAGTTTATTTTTTAAAAAAAATGACTGTCAATACATAAAAACTTGCATAAATTGACAATTTAGGAATAATTGTTACCGGATTCACCATAACAAGTATTTTCGAAACATTTATTTAATATCTTTCCTTTTTAATAGGATATTTCCGGTAAAAATCCTTGGTCAAATTTCACATTGTAGATCATATCGTATGAACTATACAATGTATTTTAAGTATTTATGAGGACTTGTACACCACCATTGCTGGTGTATGAACTATACACACCCGCATTGAATTATATATGACGAAAAGAAATGAATGAAACCCGCCCTTGCATTGGACACGTCGACCTAGCTAAATGGAAATGTTGTATCCTTAATTATTGCTGGTGTCAGCTGGCTGGCATGCATGCATAGTGCTTCTATCTAGGTATCTATATATAATAAACCTAGGGTTTACTCCCCCAAACTAACGGTGCTGCTTTTTTTTCCTCCCTGATTTCTTGTGGTTTAATTCTCACAGCTAGCATATTCATCAATGTTTTAAATAGCCGGCTATAGCCTCTGCTATCTTCCACTATAGCTGATTGAGGAGGGTACCGCTATTTGCTCCTATGTACAATTTAGCCGCTATTTGCCGCTATAGCTTCATTTAGCCAGCTATTAGCTATTTTTAGGTCGAACGCTATTTGCCTTAGCCCGCTATTTAAAATACTGATATTCATTCCGTATGTGCCTGCCTCCAAATTTCCAGTTTATTTGCTATCGGTCGGAGATCAGATTTAGTACTTATCAGATGCAACATGGATCGAATCTGTGTCATACATGCTAACATCCATGCAGTAGTGTATATAGATTACAATGCGTGTAAGATAAAATCCGATCATCCATCGGTATGAACCTGCAACTAGCTAACAAGTTTTTCATCTCATCCGTTCGATCATGTATAGCTAGTAGCATATGATATATTCCAGTTTTGCACAAGTTAAAGAATCCTCAAATTGACTCGGCAATAACAAAATTAACGTTGTGGTTAATTACTTAATTACGCTCCGGTAATAAAACTAAAAGACCGCTTATAATGTATTTTTTACGAGATGAGAATATTACAGCGAGAAAGGGGGAAAATGGAAACAGCTTAGTGCATACCTAGCTTGATTCGCAAAATCGATATTTCATACACTAGTTATACATACTTTATACTCGACGACACAAGCTTCATTGTTAGCATCTGCTATACATACGTGTGTATTCTTTTGGGTATACTACATTTTTTTCTCTCGGAAAGCTTGGCTATACTACATGAGAACCGATCGATGTACTCGATCATGTTCACTTTTCTTCCCTGACATCTATTGGCTAGATTCCCATGTCAAGTACACAGACTGAAAAGTGAACACACACACTCTCTGCATGCCTGGCCATGGACCAAACAAAAACCAATACCCATCACCTGCTGCCTCGCTCAGAGCAGAGACGTCGTCATGCGGCTGCCGGCCGGCTGCAGATATAGCGTTTATTTGCTGCTCCCTCCCTCTTTCCCAAATTTCTATTCATTTTGTCTTTTCTAGGTAAATAACTTTTATTATATATCTAAACATAATATATACATCTAGGTGCATAGGAAAAGCTATGTCGTATTTAGAAATACCAAAACGAATAGTAATTTGGAACGGAGAGTACTTAATTTGATGATTCGCGCGCTTAATTGCATAGCCTGCATAGATGATTAAGCGTGTGCGTACCCCATGATACCGCCCTTGACCATATTAGTTCATATCATGACGTCAAATCACTATGCCTTCCTACAACTTGTCCCGTGGACTCTAAATTATTAGCCAGTTCTTGCTGGCAGCTCTGGCCATAGGATCAAGATCCGATAACCCGTGTCTCTTTTTTTTTCCCGCTCTCTCTCAAAACATGGTATCCCTGGCATTTATTTTGTCATCCTTTATTTGCTGCCTAGCACTAGCACTGACGACCTAGCTAGGAAAAAAATAAATAATTGCATATGTAAATCTTTCTATATTTCTTTTTTTGGCTTGACACTAATATTTGGATCCACGAATAACTCCAGCTAATGAGATCTGAGAACCCTATTTTATTTTTCCACAGTCTCATGATCTCATCGATGGGACGTAGCAGTAAATTGATTCCTAGCTTAGGTTTTCCACCGAGGAGACATGCATGGCACCTAAACACAAGTCCTCGAAAAACATGAGTAGCAAAAAGTAGCATGAATTAATGTCATCCAGCTCCGGTGGGGCTATACGTATACCAGTAAGTATAGTACTTTATAGCCGGTATACAAGATCATCAATATGATGACACGACTTGGCAGCTTGTGCTTTATAGCTAGCTAGTATATTATCGATCAACACGTTGACGTAGCGATAGCGCGAGAAAGATGTATGCGCGGTATTGCAAAATGATTCTAGTCAATATGTATTATTGGCTCGTTCCTTTTTATCTATATATATATGACCTATCTTGTTCAAATACTTATATTAATATCTATAGATTTATGCTATATTAATTGCACTAATACGCCAATGCAACATCTACAACATTAAATGCACTATATTAACACCTAATAAATGCACTATCAAGACATATTTTATGGTATATTTAATAAAACTAATTTTAGGTTGTAGATGTTGGTGCATTTTCTACAATATGGTTAAAACTACAGAAATTTAACTTGAGACAAAACTAAAACCTCTAACAATTTAGAACCGAGGGAGAACATATTACACATCTATATGTTCTCGCATCACTAGTACAAAAGGAAGTATATTTTAACCTATTGTGAAAATGTAATGTAAAAGCAAGTATACATATGTTGAAAAAAAACCTCCACCACCGAGGGAGACGCCCCAGACTCTATCACCAGGCTTTGAAATGCGAACCGGCAAGGGGGTTTCAACAACTATAGTACTTGTGAGAAAACCTAGCAAGTATATGTTGCAGCATGTTAAAAACAATCATAAAACACATATGCATAATTGCATTCCTAGCATGCATGTTTTATCATAACACTATTGATTAATGAAATCCGTTTTGGATGATGCCCCTAAAAATGGCTACGATGGCCCTGAGCAGAGAGTATGTATGCATCAACTAGCTAAGCCAAAAAGGGTAAAGATGAAATAAAGTAGAAAGGCAAGTTTCGAAACAGAAAAGGGCCTTTGTTCAAAATATACCTTGCTTGGAGTAGTTGTGTCATGGATGGATCCACCCACACCACGCTAGTGGCCAGTGGGGAAACCAGATGCGTTCATGGAAGCCTGAGATAAGGGGGGAAAAAAACTAGGATATAAGCTGTATGTGCGACAAGGGATACATGGGGTAGGAGTGAAAACAATTTGTTTAGGAGTGCACAATATTTTGATTTAGCTGGTAAAAAAACAATGCACATAAAGTTCTAAAACTGAGGACAAGTCGAATGAAACTATTGATCAAATAGTTTGAGATTCTTTTGGTAGCATAGTGCTGTTAACCATTTCTCGCATATATATTTTACAAAAAGAGATAACTTACTTTTTTTAGTTAAGATGATGTTCGTTCTTTCATTGTTAAATTAGCTTCCATCACCACTTATTAGTCCTTCCATATAAACTTGTTTGTTTGTGTCTAATCCTTTAGTTGTGCCTAATCCGAATTTGTGTATATCAACTATTTAAATCCAGCGGTCTACAGCAACTCATATCCTTTTTAATCCTAGTGCTTTCCTTCTCTGTTCCAACTACCTTCTTTTTACTATACCTCTCTTCCAACACCACTACCACCCACATCACTTGATGCATTGCCTCTCACCAGCGCTAACAAAAATCCGTCGACATGCTTCATCCCTCCATTTTCAACCATTGGGTTCCTCTAGACCATCTTTTTTATTTAAATCTAGTACGGCCCTATGTCTCGTTCTCCCCATGTATAGTATCCTGTCTATCACTACCTATCATTGCCAACTACTTCATGGTAGCAGGAACCGAAACTCATCCAGCGCTAAGCCAGCTAGCCTACCTCCTCAATAAAGCCGCAAGATTTAGGCGAATCCACACCTCAGACCTATATTTCAGATGATACGAAATCATTTGAATTCTTTATGAAAATTTATTTGCAAGATCAAGCCTAGATCTAGAAACCATTCCTGCCAACTAATTGCATAATCCATCATCGACGGAACATGATCCCCTGATTTTGCATGACGATATATAAATCCCTTGAACCTGCTTGATTCATGTAAATCCCCACCAAACAGATCTACCAAGATGGAAATATTTTAACCCTTGCTATTTTGGTATTTTCGAATCAGTGTGAAATCATTTTGAAATTTTGGTGGATGGAAAAATAAAATATGGCCATTTTTTATCATTGCTAATTATTTCTTTCTTTTAGCATCTGCTAATATTTTTGCTGGGTTTTTTTGGCTTCTGTTAATTAATGCTGTGTTGCATGTTGCTAGTATACATATCCTTGGTGCATTGTTGGTGTGCGCCTTGCAAAACCATAGAAAAAAAACGTAAAGCTATCACAGCAGAGCAGCAAACCACCACCATTATTTTGTCCTTTTGCTTGACACAGCCCCGTCTCCTTTGAATGCTCCAAAGCCCCACAGCGCACGGCACTTTCAATTGCCGGCCCCACCCCTCTGGTTAGCCTTGGTTGCGTTGGGTTAACCCACCTGTGGTTAGCGGTTAGGGTTAGGGTTAGGGTTTCCTTTTGGTCTGCGTAGCGTGGCGTAGGGTCATGTGTGGCGTGTGGGCGTGCCTGCCGCCGCTGCCTGCGTGGGTGGAGTAAAGAAAAGATAGTGCGATGGGTGTGGATGGATGGATGGAGGATGGATTGGGTGGTGTGGCATCTGATGCGCCTCTCCCCCACCCATTTCTGCTCCCAGATTCTCTGCGCTCTCATTTCCTGTCATATCGCGTGTGCCTCCACATACGATTGCGTGCGCCCAGGTGGGTGGTTCTGCCGTCGTGGTGGTACTAGGAACCTTGACATGATGTGATTTTAGAACTTTTCTGGACAGGTATTTTTTTCCTTTCCTTTTTCTTTTCCTTCCGAGGATACCAAGGTAAATAATTCACACCTTTGATTTTGATATTGGTGCATGAGGAAGGAAATTTTGAAATAGTGATTGTTTCACCAATATATGATCACATGATAAATACATGTGTATGCCCTTCAAGCGAATTCAGATTTAGGTTGTCGTGGTAGAACAATTGCATGTGTCCTGATAATAAACCACAAAACTTCCATAATGCCACTTGGTTTGGATCCAACGGCTCATTGCATCATACATCTTTTTAAGAATTTGCCGTAGTTAAAAAACTAGTGACCACTTCACCAACTCATATATGATCATATTGATAAATACCTATGTATGCCTTGGATTCAAACGATTTCAAATTTAGGGTGGAAATAGCATGGATTAACATATTGCCTAAAACTAAAACTTAACACAATAAGACACGGCAAGAGATGGTTGAAAAACTTCCCTATCTGCCTGAGTGTGTAGTCAGCTAGCTAGTTGGAGTCGAGTGGGTGAACCATATGACTTTCTAGTGTACAACTATACATTTTGGTCTAGATTCAACCCTATATATATGATTAGGGAGTGGCATATATTAGCTCTTAGAAATGGATAACCAATGTTTCATGGGAACCACAAGTTCCTGTGTATCACAGCTAATTTCTAGCTGTCCGGATAAGAAACCATGCAGTTGATGTTGTATAACAATTATTTGCCAACATTGTCCAGATAAGAAACCACACACTCAATGTGGTATTGCAGTTGTTTGACAGTTGTGTCTAGATAAGTAATACATTGTTGATGTGGTATAGCACCTATTTGGTAGTAGTGTCCAGATAAGAAATCACACGGTCGATGCAGTATGACAGTTGTTCGCTAGTTGTGTCTAGATAAGAATGACACGGTCTATGTCATATAATAGTTGTTTGTCGGCGGTGTATATGATAAGAAATCACGGTCGATGTGGTATGATAATTGTTTGCCAGTTGTGTCTAGATAATAAAGCACATCAAATCGTTGATGTGGTATAGAAGTTGTTTGCTAGTAGTGCAAAGATAAGAAACCTCGCGGTTGATGTTGTATAACAATTGTTTGTCAGCTGTGTCCAGATAACAAACTACGTTATTGATGTGGTACAAAAACTAATTTTCCAATTGTATCCGTATGGAAACCACACAATCAATGTTGTATAAAAGTTGTTTGTTAGGCGTGTCCAGATAAGAAACCGCGCTATCAATATGGTACAATAGCTATTTGATGACCATATTTGGATCATATACATTAAAGCTTGCGTGATATTACTTGATTTGTATCCAGCACCGCAGTGCATAATACATCTTAATGAATTTCCTATGTTTTAAAAGATCGTGTCTATTTCACCAACTCATATGATCACGTGATAATCTCGGGCATGCCCTGAATTCAAACTATTTCAAATTTGTGACGGAAATTTGCATAAATTAACATATTATTTAAAAGCATAACTTATTAGGTTACGTTTAACAAAATTTGAGATATAGAAAGAGATATATATGGTTGCTTGAAAAACTTCCATCGACCGAGATTGGAGTCTATATCATCTATGATTTGAAATACTTACCTGAGTTGGGAAGAAAGGCTCGCTCGCTAGAATAATCCTAGTAAGATGGATCATTGCCATATAAAACTATTATTCTCAAAGTAACAAGCCAGATCTATACATGGTCCAGTTGTACATGGGGAAGACAACTTAACGTTCGCTTCTGACCGTGTTACGTATCTAAACCGTTTATTTCTCTTATTTAATATTTATCTAACCGTTGATTCTCCCACCTACCCCCGATTCTCCCACCTACCCCCGATTCATCTAACCATTAGTTCAAAAATAAATGGTCAGGATGCGCGACGTGTCATATGTATATGTAAAAAATCCGCGATGTATCATATGTATATGTAAAAAATCCTCTTGGCACATTTGATCACAGGAGATAATCCGTGATTTTCTCTCAACCCTGCGGCATGCGCAGCCGCTGACGTGGCGGCGTGGGCGCCGGCCGCACATCTCCCGAGGGCAGAAACATCCATGTCCACACAGCAGCCCTCCGCAGTTGATTACCTTCCCACCTCCCGCATTTCTTTTTCTGCCTCATCCCTTCTCTCTCTCCCCCTCCTCCCTGTCTCCCTCTCTCGCCCCCAGAAAACCCTAAAGCTTGCGCCTTTCCCCTCTCCCCACCCCCAAAATTCCGGCCGCAGCCGCCGCCGCGTCGACCGGGAGCCGCCTCGTCCGCCCCGTCCTCGCCGCGATCTGGTCGCCGGCGGTCGCGACGCCTTCTGCCGTGCAACATCGGGTACGTCGCAGCGGTGATTGCTGTCCTTTTCTTCGCTTGCTTTCGTTTTCCCCTTCCAGGTTTGGTTTGATTTGATCTGTCTGCTCCCGTTTCCTCGATCTGTTTGGGGTTTTTTTTTCTCGGCGGATTTTCCGTGGTTTCGCCCCCAAATCTTGGTGGACCTTTCTCGTACCAAATCGCATCGGTTTCCTCGGCTGCAGTCCAGTAGGTACCAGTACTAGTTGCGGTTACTCCGATGAGAAAAAAAAATCCCCCTTTTCTCGCTCCAGTTTTACCTCTGCTCCGGTCGATTACGCTCGTCTGTTCCGGGTTATCGATGCCGCGGAGAAAGATCTGTTCTTCCTATGCGCGCATGGGGGTTTGGTGGGTGGTCCAGCGAGTTGTTCTTGCGACGGAGATCTGCTCCTCTTTCGCCTATCCACTGATCCGGCGGAGAAAAAGGTTGCAACTTTCGTCAGGTTCGGCAGCCATCATTTCATGGATCTCGCGACGCGCTCGTTAGGTCCGATCAGTGGTGCGTTCCCTGCCCAAGCTTCGGGGTCCGTGCCGTCGCTGTGCTACTGTTTCCCTTGCTTGCTCGGTCAGTCGCTCGCTTTGCTTCGTGTGGGGGCTTCGGCTTTGCCAGGGGCCAGCTGTGCCTGTATGTGGGTCCCCTCTTGGGACCCGAGTCGTAGCTTACTGCGCCTGCATGGAAGCCGTGGCTGCCTATATTTCATGTCGCGAAAAATGCGGGCCTTGCGTCGATTCTTGCAGATGGGAGTGGGCTGCCATGTCAGAGTTAATACGGCGAGGGCAGTTTTGTTTGCATAGTCATGCATGGAAGTTAATCATTCATGTTTATCTGTCTCTGCCTTACTGGCTAATTAACTTTGCCTGTTTAGTGTTACAGTCTGGGAATGAATTAATCTGAGAACTAGGTTGTATTCATTTCTTTCCTTTGTTAGCATGTATATAAATGGTTTGTTATGCTGCGCTATATTCCATGAACGAAGATACATATGCGGTCTGTTGTTTATGTTGGACTGTTTACAGTCTGTACCTTTTTGTATCAGCTATATCTTTCTGCAGTCTCGATGAACCAAGATATGTATGACAGGTCATGCAATGCTTGCTGTTTGTGCAGGGATGTGTGAGGTGCTTCGTTTTGTTCCAACATCACAGGACTGACGTGACAAAGTTGTAGCAATGGAAACTGCTGCTCAGACTCATGGAACTGAAGCAATGGAGGAACCAAGGCTTCTATCTACAGTGGCTGAACCTGATGGCAGACCAGCAGAGCTCGAGTGTGACCATTTCTCCATGAGGTAATCTTTTCTATATTCTGATGGCTGCATTTATTTCATATTGACTGTTCCATGCATCTCTAGCAGTATAGCACTGTTTTGTGGCCGGGCATACAAGGTTAATCATATTTCTGCATAAGCATAATATTCTTCTTGTACAGTCATCTATTATTTGTGCAAGCACACGCATCATCACAAGTAGACATTGTGACACACTGATCAATATCCATAGGTACATTTGGTTTGATGTGTCAGCAGATCCATTGATTCGAATGCACATTATTTATGCTATTTGTTTTGATTTTCTTTGTGTCTATCTTCATTTGCTATATATATTGTGTCTTCACTATGCACAGCCACACACACACACACACACACACACACACACTGTGCACACACACAAAAGTGATTTTTGTGAGAATTTTAAGGTGTTCAGTCTTGCATATGTCGTTGAATGAGCATGATTTAGAGATCTGCCTTCTTTTTTTCTCACTTGGAGAGTTTTCCCAACTGGATTTAACTCTAATGCTCCTTATCAAATTGATGTAGGTCGAACCCACAGATGTAAAGCATAAATAGGGTTAGCCCTAAGTTGTTAGTACTGCCATGCTAGCTTTTTTAAAAAGCTTTTTTGGTTAAGATTAGCAACACAGTATGTTTACTTGGAGTGCTGGTTTTCCTTTGATTTGATTCAAGTTACTGAATGCAGCAGCATATTGTTCACTTGTTAGTTTGAGATTTCTTCAGAGGTCAGAACAAAGACTGTAAAATGTTGCTTTAGTTGACAGTGCTGCACATGTCTGGCATTATATTTGATCATTTTAGTATTATAGTCCTCTGTTCAGTTTAATACCAGCTAAGTAGAAATGAATGCAAATGTTTCTTTCTTTATGTATTAGACACTCACAAAATGAGAGGACACATGCATGTTTGGTTTGTGGGAAAATTCTCTTATGCATATATTGTGAGTCTTATTAATGATTTATACTTTTGGCAGGGGGTATGTTGCTCTGCATCAGAAGAAGGATCCAAAACTGTGCTCTCTACGGATATTCTGTAACCAACAACAATATGATGAACACAATAACAACTCGTCCCCACTTTTGGTGGCAAAGTATCAACGATGGAATTGCTCAAATTGCTTGGACAGAGTGAAAAATTCAGGTCACAGAACTACATCTGAAACTGTTCCTATGCAGCAGGATGGAACTAATGATGATTGTTCCATTTCAATTATTCGGACTTTGCCTTATAGTGTTGGTTCCAGAAGACTGTTTTCTTGCACAAGACAATCATCTCAAGGGAATGATGCTGATCAATCAAATGTTTCAAAGAGTGTCCAGGAATGCAACTCGAAATGCAGTTCTCCTTCTGACAACAAAGCAGTTACTGCAGTGAATGTTCCAGCCACATCCGCTGAAAATAATGTTCCAGACACATTCGTCGAAAAAAGTATTCCAGACACAAAAGGTATGGCTGAGCTCAGTGAATTCTCAACTACTATTTACTTTTATTTGTATACAATAAGCTAATATGATGGTATATCCTCAGATTTGCAGGGCTCCCCCAATAATCTTGTTGTACAGGAAGATATCTTGAATGATGTCTCTATGGATATTACTGATTTGCCTGATGATCCTCAGATGATATCAAGCAAAGAAGGAAATGGCACACAGATTCCATGCAGTCCGAAACCGTGTGAAGTGCCAACTGAAGATGAAAACAGAACAGTTCAAGATGTTCCGGATGTTGACTGCAATGAGTCCAGTGTTCATGAACCAGTATCTGGTCACAAAGGTTCTAAGAGCAGCTCTGGGCAGAAAAGCAACCAAGTCCGCAACCAGGGTCCACGAAGAGCAGCTCCTAAAAGAAATGTTGGATCTGATGGTAAGAAGAAAAAGAGCAAATCCACTGACTTGGCTGATATTTCAGATCTCAAATTTTCTCAGAGAAAGCCAAAAAAGACAAGGCTAATATCTGAAATCATAAACACAAAGACAGAGAGTTCTGCAGATGACACTGAAGCTGACCATGCAAAAACTGGTGATATCTGTGAGAGTGATAAAAGCAAAATGCCACTTGAGGCTGGAAAGGATAATGACACTCCTGTTAGCAATCAGAAAGTGTGTGAAATCCAATCAACAGCGGTCAAAAACAAGGCAGAACTCAGAGGATTAGAAAATGTTGATGATGGATCTTCTCTTATGAACTGGCTGAAAAAAACTCATAAGAAAGTTAGAACAGAGAAAAGGGACTCAGCACACAAGAATTTTGGTTCTTCTGCTGTTTCCAACTCTAATCCAGATATGCCTGCTTCCAGTGACATGTGCCATGATTCTATACCGTCAGTTGGGGACCTGGGTCAGGAAAATGTGCTATCTACTACCAGTGCCAAGCATAGGAATGAAAACACACAGAATAAGAACATGGAGCAAAATATGCAGAAGGCAGATGACCTGTGCCGAAATGAATCAGAGAAATTGAAACGGAGGTTTTTGTCAAACGGGAAATCACCGATTTTGCTAAAGAGGAAAGTACTTTCACCTGCCATTTCCTGTGACAAGAACACTGAGAACAGTACTATAAAGAGAAGCATGCTCAGGACAGATGATTTGTGTCAAGTGGAATCTGAAGGCACTGTGCAGAGATGTCTTGCAAAGGTATGATCAAGAATGATTTCTTGCTTTCAGATATATTTTTGACTTCATGATTTGTTCTCAAATTTTAAGGCATATATTGTGTGTAAATAATGAATTGAAATTTATCAGAAGGAAGAAAAAATTCTTCAGAATTCCTACATAATTGTAAATAGATTATTACATTTGTTTACCTGCTTTACCTAGTTTTGCTGACCTGAATAGGCAAACTTTGTCCAGTATAGGATTTTTTTCCCTTCATTTTTGTGTCATTTGTGTGTATACCACTTTGCTAGCATGCCATCCATACTATTTGTGTGTACACCACTGGAATTATTTTGTGACATCTGTGCCTACGCCACTTTGCTCGTGTGCTATTTGAACTAACTATTTGTGTCTATGCCACTGGAATTTGTGTGGCAACACAATTTCCATTGACATGCACACAGATAGCTAGTTTGTGATGGCTACTGAGTAAAGTAGTGAATTCCAAATAGCACGCACTTTCTATATAAACTAGTATGATATATTTTACAATGGTGCAAGCAATGGAAAATCCACACCAAAAATTTATCCTGCTGCTCTGCAAATACTGTGCCTCTTATACCCTGATCTGGATTTGCGGATATTATGAAATATTCACATTTGTTTTATTCATTGTCACAGGTTTCTCTGGGTAAGGGTAAGATCCAGAATGTGTCTGGTCTTCACAAGCAGAATATACCCAAGAATAAGAAGAAACGCAGGCTGGAGGTGCATGAGAAACAAACTGTGATAGATGACATCCCCATGGACATTGTTGAACTTCTTGCCAGAAATCAGCATGAGAGACAGCTCATGACTGATACTGATTCTACTCTACCCAAGATAGCTGCAGTTGATTGTGCTGAAATTGCTGACAAGTATGGTCCCACTGATGCATCAACGGTGCTTGACACTAATTTCCAGAAGTCTTTGGCATCAGAAAGTAAGCAGAAATCTTTACAGGGTCGTGCATCATCCAGCACAGAGGCTGCCAATGTGCTTCTGCAGGATTTACATAGGCAGAAGTCATCACAGTGTCATGCAGCATCCAGCACGGAGATTCCCAACAGTCACCGTCCGGAATTGCATATGCAGAATTCGTTACAGGTTCATGCATTGCCCATCACAGGGTCTTTCAATGTGTACCCTCCAGAGCTACGTATGCCTGACATTTTGGAGTGTACCCAGGAACAACAGACAGATATCTGCAGGGATGAAGAAGTCACCATTGCGTGTACCTCACCAATATTTTCACATCATCAACATATTGCTGAAGTACCCACTCAGAGCTGGAGCAAGAAGGGGGAAAAGAAGTTAATGTGGGATTCTTTCAAGACAGCTTCAAGGAATTCACCGACATCAACATATGGTTTTCAATTCAGAAATAGAATTCGAGAAGTTGATTCAACTCCAATTCCTGCTTATGGAGCTTCTAATGACTATGCAACTCATCAGCCAGTAATTGCAGCTGTAGACCAGTACACAAAGGAAGCAGTTAACCAGGTCCAGCCGAGAAGTGCTCCAAGCACATCATTAACCATGGAGGTTGGTAGGCCGTATGATCACAGAATTGCTGGACACTCGGGCCTTTACCCAAAGGAGCCTATGCCTGCAACACATCTCCTGAGACTGATGGATTCATCAACCTCACAAGGCTTCACAAACTATCAAAGAGCTAACAGGCGCCAGATAGAACTCAGAACACAAAATCTCAGTTCACAGTATGCGCAGCATAATCACTACAATGCATCACCCAGCACATCACATGGAAGTCACCTAACTGAAAAGGTTCCGCTGACGCTGCAAGACTTGGCACGGCATCAGGTGGAGAAAAATTTGCACAGACCCTTGCGTCCTCACCCTCGAGTTGGCGTGCTTGGTTCGTTGCTGCAGCAGGACATTGCAAACTGGTCTGAGAGCTGTGGAACACAGTCTGGGCACAGACTAGGTGTGTCTAAAGGGACAACATCATTTGATATGAACAGAACAGGAAACTATGAGACCTTGAGCTCAGGAATGTTCTCAGCGGGATGGAATGCCCTGCAATTGGGTTCTGGTACCTCTGCTGCTAATCCAGAACATCCATTGCCAAGGTATGGTGTATCTCAACCTTGGGCTGGTGGCACTGGGAAGACACCGCTGGATAAGCTCGTGAGGAAGGATATCTGTCAGACTAACAGGAACCCAGCTGATTTTACTGTGATTAGCGACAAGAATGAGTATATGATAAACCTTTGAGGCTAGATAGAGGAGTGTGGATAGCTCAAGAACATTTAGTTTCATACATTTGACCATGTCAGTGTCAAGCAAATCATCATTGGTAGAGGAAGGCTTCGCCGAATCTTTTGCAAGGTGAAAGACGCTCTCTTTTCTCTCTGTTTCGCCCTTCCATTAACAGGAAACCACTTTGCTGAAAATATATATTTTCTTACTCTAGTGAAATTATGTGTGCAGATATGGATGCGCTGCTTACTGGATGGAGAGCCAACAGTCACCATTGTCAGGTGATGGCTCCAGTGTATGTTTGTGAAGGTAGTAGGCGAAGAGCTGATATATCGGGTCGCTGTGGGAAACCCCAATAAACTTGTTTTGTTCTGTACAAGAGGAACATGAAAGGTTGTGGCCATAGAATGTTTGTGCCTGTTCTGTAAGTAACATAGTGGGGTTGTACTTGTACACCGTTAAATTGTTGCTGTGGTTGTGCGATGTTTAAGGTGGGTGAACTGGTTGTGGCTGTGACTTAGTGTTGTAAAGCATCAAATTGCTGTGGTAAAAGCCTTATAACGGAGGAATGGCCGAACATTGGATATGTTGATGTTCTACATATTGGCAAACGCTTGGCACCATGCATCAGCAATCAGGCGATCTGCCACCGGCGCTCGCGCCACAGCTGCGCATCCTGCTTGCAATCCACACGGAAACGCTGAAAGGAGGGAGGTGCTCCGTTGAAGACGACGTCATTGCGATGCTTCCACAGACGCCAACAGATGAGTAGCAGGAAACTGTCATAGTGCTTGCTTGGGACTGTTGCCGGATGAGGAACAGTCCAAAGCATAGCCACCTGAGAGCCACTTGTGTACACGCGGAGCGACGTCCACAATTGAGCGGCGAAAGGGCACCGGAACATGATGTGGTTGCAATATTCATTGGCGTGTTGGCACAGCTCGCACTGCGCTCCATTCACCACATTCTTCTTAAGCAGGTTGGCCCGGCATTGGATCCGCTCTTGGATGAGCAGCCAGGCAAAGAATTGCACGCGCGGCGGCGCGCGGTTGTTCCAAATAAAATCAGTGAAGGCACAGCTTGGATCACCCACCGCCGTCATGATCGATCTGTAGACAGGCCCTGCGCGCAGGGAGTTATCTTTCTCAGCCGAAGTTGAGGAGCGGCGGTCCTCACTGTCGTCGAGAGACACCTGACCAAGCAATCAAGCTCTGCTCTTCCTCCATGCGTGAGCCGCGCCACAAGGTGCTGTCCAATCCCGTCCCCAATGACCTGGGACACAGAGACGTCCTTGTCCAGGGCGTGGCTGTGCAGTAGAGGGAACACATCTCGCAAGCGGCCGGCTGAGAGCCACCGATCTTCCCAGAAACTTGTGCTTTCCCCGTTATGAACTTCACAGAAGGTGACCGCTCGATACAGGGGGAGCAGGGATTCCAGATCACGCCAGTGAGGCCCAGCAATTTCTCCGCCCATGCTGACCATGTTGATTCTCGCCCGCACCCAGCGCGCCCATGCCGAATCACCAGCGTTTTGGAGCCGATGCAGGAGCTTTAGTAACAAACACTTGTTCTGCACCCACGCGATCACGCACCGAGAGCCATGCACCTGATCTTCTCCGGACCACAGGAAGGCTCTCCGGCGCCGGTCCAGTGCATCAAGGGTCCCTTGGGGGAGCAGAAGAACAGAAATGGCATAAACAAGCTGGCTATCCCATTGGGTTGAGTAGCGAAGCCTGCCACCCTCCAAGATACTTGTCTGTCTTGCTGATCAGGGGTGCGAAAGCAGACAGCTTGAGCTTGAGCCGAGAAAGAATCCAGCACCTGCTTGAGGCGAGACAGGTCATTTGGATCCGCCCTGACGAGGATGAGTGGGTCGTCGGCATACTGCAGGACTGGGCAGTGGAGTTCCGGGGCAGCAGGGTGCCTGATCCCGGCTGTCTGCTTGACCAATTGCTGAAGAACATCGGCAACCAGCAGGAACAGATACCGGATACGGCGACAGTGGATCGCGTTGCCGTAGACCACGCTTGAACCCGAACCACGGCCCTGGCGTGCCGTGCCGTTCACAAGCACTACCAACTTCGATGTGCTTAGAATGTCCAGGTGCACCATTGTGGCGGGAAACCCCAGGCTTCCATGATCATGGCCAGACTAGTCCAATCAACAGAGTCGAACGCCTTGGCGAAGTCGAGCTTGAGGACTAGAGTGGGCAGCTTCCGTTGATTGCAGCATTGAATCGACTCCAGAGCGTATATGAAATTTTCATATATCGAGCGCCCTCGAATGAAGCCTGTCTGGTCCATGTCAGTGAGCTTGGGGATCTCATGTTACAACCTTGTGGTGAGCATCTTCTCAACGATCTTTAGAGAGCAGTTTTGCAGGCATATGGGCCGGAACTCGAAAGGTTTCTTCGCAGCAGCATGCTTAGGTATCGTGATGATGTAGGCTCGGTTGAGGCACTCCAGATCCGCAGTGCCTCACGGTGAAACTCCTGCGAGAACTCCAGAACTACCGGCGACACCGTCTCCCAGGCGGCAGTGTAGAAGCCGGGGCCAAAACCATCCGGGCCCGGCGAACTGTTGCGATTCATAGAGCGAACCGCTGCGCGCCTCCGCTTCAGCAGTGACGCCGCGTCCACCGTTGCGGAGCCGGAGTATAGAGCAGCTACATCAAACGCCATCATCGTTAGTTGACGTTACGTTCCCCAGTAGTGTCTTGAGGTGAGCGGTAAGGGCTTGCGTAGGCTTGCGTTTTGGCATCGTGCGAGACAACCAGGACCGCCGCAGGGCCGCGGCCACCGGAGCATCGCCGGGAGGAAGTCTCGGTGCTTGAGCCAACCGTTTTCAAACCGGAAGAGGTTTGGTTTAGGAATGGACGTGGAGAGGGTCAAGGCAATGGGGGTGTGATCAGATGTGGGTTTTGGGAGAGAGCGAAGCGAGGAGTTGGGGAACGCGATGCTCATGGAGGTATTAAGGTCCTCAAGAAAAGCTAGCGAGTCGCGGTGGTCGGCCGGAGCGTAAACGTTCGTCACCGCGAAGGTGGCGCCCGAGGCGTTGGAGGAGAAGAACGTAGTAAGCGAAGTCAGCGATGTCAGGACGAGACGACAGGAGGGAGTAGCGCACCGTCTTGCATTTGTCGTGCTCTCCCAAACCGCGAACGTTCCAGGAGAGCAGCGAGTAGGAGGTAATCGTGTTAGCATGCATGGCAGGGAGCGGACACCAGGTAACAAACAACCAGCGAGTTCACTAAGGCGAGACACAGACGGCACAAGATGGCACGACCTAACAGACAGACGGCGCGGCTGTTATGGCGAGAAGCGCCCCAACAACAGCACCCGCAACTACGACAAGCAAAAGTTCGACCCAACTGCCAAACCAGAAGTTGAGAGATACAACACCAGATTACATAAAAGAAACTACGGTTGCCCAGCCACGAGGGGCGCTTAACGAGGAACACGCTATTGCTAACTGTAAACGTCAAAGCAATCCGCGTGTGATCACCTAGGAGTTCAATCATGGGCGACCTTCAAGCGCTTGACCAAGCTTGCGAGCAGTAGCTCCTCCAAGTGCCAGGATTCTGTCAAGGGCTCTGGCAGTGGATTCTCCCAGACCAATTGCATCAGACAGCTTCATCAGGTCTGCCGCTGCAATAGGCTTCTTCCTGGCAACGTGCAGCTGAATTGGCTTTGAGCAGAGTGCGAGGCTGTTCTGCAGAGCTTTGAGCTGGGAGGCCTTTGTCGTGGCATCAACAAACATGCCCTTGTCCTTTGCCACAAGGTGCTCACTGTTCCTGGACCCAAGCTGTGCAGCCCTGGTGGCGTTCCGGGTGGCACGGCGACGCTGCGGACGCATACTAGGAGCTGGTGGCGGGGTTGCAGCGGAGCGCAGTGGCGGCCAGGCTGGAGTGGGTGGCGATGCAGGTGGCGACTGCGCATCGGCGTCCTTGTGCCAGGTGAGCAGGAGCACGGGCGTGGCACGGCATGAGCGCGGGGCTGGCATAGGTGTGACAGGGATATGCAGAATGAGAGGCAGCGCAGGGAGCGGCGGCAGCGGGAAACCGTTGATGAAACCATGGCACAGTATTGCAGAGCCAAAGAAAGCGCCTGGGTGCAGCGGCTGCGGCGGCAACGAGGCAGGTG
The DNA here is from genome assembly GCF_000263155.2 of Setaria italica. Taxonomy (NCBI): domain Eukaryota; kingdom Viridiplantae; phylum Streptophyta; class Magnoliopsida; order Poales; family Poaceae; genus Setaria; species Setaria italica. The sequence continues at coordinate 609,312 of NC_028454.1, read as the reverse complement.
GTGGCATGGGTCCAGCACCGGGGAGGTGGTGGTGGGAGGTGGCCACCTCCCCCATAGGCAAGAGGAGGCCCGTAAGCACGCGGTGGCGGCAGCGGCCCAAAGAACAGATTCCATTGCCCATCCGCATTAAACTGCTTAGTGCGGGGGCTAGAACGTGAGCACGTTCTGCCTGAGGATGATCCCACGCCCACCACGCGGATGCACGCCAACACGGCACGGCACGTGTGGGTGGCACAACTCGATCACAGAGCGCAAGCAAGAGCGATCTGAACCAGGGTTGCACCGCGGGTCGATCTAATGCATTTGAAAATCTCACGCACCTTGTCTTCATCCCAGTGCTCCTCTGGGAAATTCCATACAACGACCTGGGCGAGCCACTCCGTGTTATATATATATATATAGTCATATTGTGTTGTACTCTTTATTTATACACCAACCCTTCTTAGCTTAATTGTACACCAAAAGCCTTCTTGGCTTACTTGTACACCAAACCTTGTTGGCTTGTACAACAAGCTACTTGTACACCAAGTCTTCTTGGCTATATATATCAAAGGTCACCCCTCCCTCCTAGGGTGTGTGGTGTTTCCCAATTCTATCTCTCTACATGGTATCACGAGTTCGGAATCCCCCCCGATTCGTCCACCTTCCGCTGCCCCCACGCGAGACCTAGTTCTTTCTCGCGCCGCCTTTCCCTCGTGCTGTCATCCCCTGACCGCGCGCCACCCACCACCTCGCGCCGCTGCTTCTCCCAGGCGCACGATCCTCCTTTCTCTGCGCCACCGTTTTTCCCTCGGCTGTGCCCACCCCTCCCGATTGCATCTGCTAGCGCTCGTCTTCTTCTGCTGCGCCTGTCACTCCTAACGCGCACGCACCGACGACCCTGCAGCCATGTCGATCAACTCCACCCAATCCTCAACTACGACTGCTACCTCGCTGCTGACTGGAGGCGCCACGTCTGGTGACTCTGCTGGTCCCCTCTTCGTCAGCCCCTTCGCCACGGTGGCCATCAAGACCTCTGTCCCCATGACGCTCGACCTGCAGGCCTCCAACTACAACAAGTGCTCCTTCTTCCGCGCCGTCTGCGGCAAATTCGGTCTCCTGCCGCACATCGTCGAGACAGTCACTGCCCAACCCACCGATCCAGCCTGGGCATAGGCGGACTACTGCATCCGCAGCTGGATTTACGGATCAGTTTTAGATGCCATCCTCGACCTCACCATGGATGGTACTAACCAAACCGCTTGTCAGTTTTGGGTCACCATCGAGGATCTGTTCCAAGCCAACAAAGCTCCTCGCGCCATCTTCTTGAGCCATGAGTTCCACTCGATGACTCAGGGAGACCTGTCGATCAACGACTACTGCAACAAGATGAAGACAGCCGCCGATGCGCTCCACGGCGTCGGTCATCCCGTCTTCGAGCCCAGCCTCGTCCTCAACTTGCTTTGTGGTCTCAACAAGTGCTACTCCAACACCGCCGACAACATTGCTGGGTCTTCTATTCTGACTTTCACCACCGCTCGCAACCAGCTCGTTCTGAAGGAGTTGTGGCTGGCCAACGAAGAAAAGAACATGGTGTCCACTGCCCTGGTGACATCCTGCGGTTCTGGTGGTTGTCGCCAGACCTCCAGTAAGGGCGATGGCCCCTTCCTGCAGCAATGCAAAAATGGCCAGAAGCATAACAAGAAGGGCGGGAAGCGCGGCAACTACGACGGTTAGCAACAACGCTCTTAGCCCTCCAACACCCCACCTTCCAGTCCGTGGATTTGCATGAGTCCATGGGGCGGACAACAGGGCGGCTAGGGTTGGGGCGGCTCGTCTAGCACCATTGGCGGCTCATCTGGTGGTACTAGCCAAGGCTAGGGCGGGCAGCATGGTGGACAGAACTGGCGCAACCAGGGTCTGCTCAGTTCTTTCCCCAAGCTCACACAGCTTTCGCCCCACACCAGGTCTCCTCCCCGATGCCGTCTTGGGATCAGGCCGGCCTGATCACCGCTCTCCAGCAGATGCAGCTGCAGGGCTCTTTCCCCTGGGTGGGTGATGGACACAAGGGCTTCCTCCAACGTGTCTTCAAACAGCGGTATACTTCTCAAACGTCTGCTGCCCTCTCATTCATCCATTATAGTAAGCAATGGCTCTAGTATTTCCGTCACGTCTCGAGGTCACACCATCTTACACACCGCAGCATCTCGCTTCATGCTTAACAATGTCCTTGTCGTTCCTTCTATAATTCAGAATTTACTTTCTATTCGCCAATTCACTTGCTAGCCATGGCCATTCGGTATTACCGAAATGAACCGAACCGATTCCTCGGTTCTTCGGTTCCCAGGAAAGTTGGTACCGATCGGTTCTTTCAAAAAATCGGTACCGATGAAGTGCAGTTTCGGTTAGTTTAGTTCGGTTCCGGTTCCAAACCGAACTAACCGACCAACTCCGGCTTCCAAAAAATCAGCGATGCAGATGGTGGGGGCCGGCGGGAGGATGCAGGGGGGCGCCACCGTGCCGGGACTCGGGAGGGCGCACCGGACTTCGGGTGGGGATGCGGTGCCGTGGGAGGTCGCAGGGGGGCGCCACGGGAGGATGCAGGGCCGAGGATGCGCCGCAGCTGTCGGCTAGGGAGGTGTCGGCCGCCGCTGCGGGGGATGCGCCGCGGGTGGGGACTCGTCGGCCGCTGGGGATGCGCCGCGGGTGGGGACGCGCCGGCCACCGGGGATGCGCCGCGGCTAGGGAGGCGGCGCAAGTGAGGAGCCGGGAGGTGGTGGGGAGAGGGATGGGAGGGGGCGGCACCGGCTGGGAGGGAGGGAGGGAGGCGGCGACGCCGGCCAGGAGGGGACGACGCGGGTGACGGGGTGAGACTGAGGAGCCGGGAGGCGGCGCGGGTGATGTAGGGTGACGTAGTTACGCTCGGCTCAGGGTCGAAGTGGGCCTTATTGGGCCTCGGTTCCTCGGTTAGTTCGGTTAACCGAGGGGAGGAACCAAATTAATCGAACAAAGTTCGGTTCCTAGGAAATGAAAACATAATAGGGAACCGAGATTTCGGTTCTCGGTAAATTTGGTTTGGTTCTCAGCTTTTTCGGTTTGGTTCTTGGTTCTCAGTAAAATTTGCCTAGGGCTATCACTCACGACAATCGTTGTTCCATCGAGTTTGACGCTTTAGGTTTTTCTGTTAAGGACCTTCGGACGCGGCATGTGATTCTTCGTTGCAATAGTGACAGAGACCTCTACACCATGCCGTCAGCAGCCACCACCACCTACCACGCCCTGATTGCTGCTTCATCATCCCTATGGCATCAACGTCTTGGTCATCCGGGTCCAGCTGTCCTCGTCGACCTCACTAAATAGAACCTTATTTCTTGTAATAAATTAGATTGGTCTCTTTGTCATTCTTGTCAATTAGGCAAACATGCACATCTTCCTTTCAGTGCCTCGGTCTCTAAAACTGTTGCACCCTTTGAGCTTCTTCATTGTGATGTTTGGACCTCTCCTGTTACCAGTATTTCGGGTTATTCATACTATTTGGTGATTTTGGATGACTATATGCATTTCTATTGGACTTTTCCTCTCCGACGGAAGTCTGAGGTGCATCAGCACATGCGCGATTTTGTTGCTTACGCCCACACCCAATTCGACCTTCCTGTGAAGTGCTTTTAGGCTGATAACGGCACAGAGTTTGTCAACAACTCCATTGAGACTTTCTTAACTTCACGTGGCATTTTGTTGCGGCTCTCATGTCCTTACACATCCCCACAAAACGGCAAGGCCGAACGGGTTCTTCGAACTCTTAATAATTCTGTGTGCACCCTTCTCCTTCATGCATCCATGCCATCCTCAGACTGGCTGAGGCTCTTGCTATGGCCACGTATCTTCTGAACAGACGCTTGTCCTCCTCGGTATAGAATGAGGTCCCCTACACATACCTTCACAGCAGCCCACCATCATATGATCATATACGTGTTTTTGGGTGTCTATGCTATCCTAACCTGTAGGCCACCTCTGCTCATAAGCTAGCACCACGATCCACAGCCTGTGTTTTCCTTGGCTACCCGTCCTCCCATAAAGGGTACAGGTGCCTTGACCTCTCCAGCCGATGCATCATCATCTCTAGGCATGTCGTTTTCAATGAGTCCTCCTTTCCCTTTGCGACCATTGGTCCAACGCCTGCTTCCTCCTCATTTGACTTCCCGCTCGATGACGTTGCGGATACTGCGCCTTGCTATACTAACCTTGCAGTCACACCTGCGGTGACTATGGATGTTCAGTGGCTGCCCTCTTCTTTGACACCGACCTCCTTTGGCTCGGGCGGGTGTGGTCATGTGCCCCCATCTGGCCTCACTGCTGCAGCTCCATCTTCTGACGTCGAGCTGCTGCCTCCTCTATCAGCTTCAGCAGGACCGGGCGGGAGTGGTTCTATACCACCGCCAGGTCCACCGCCGTCAGCTATTCTTGGATGGGGCGGGCGTGGCTTCGTGCCCCCGTCCGACCATGCGATAGCTCTATTGCTAGCCAACGTTGAGCGGTCGCGCCCATCCTAGGACGCCACCAGTGCTGGGCCGCCTGCAGGACTCAGCCTGTCCAGCACAGCCGAGATAGGCAGGTGGCTCCTTCCTACGCAGGTCCAGGACCTCGTTCCCACGTTGTCGTCCTACTACACACGGCGTCTTCATGCCCCCATGCGCCACCATTGACAGGCCCTTCCCCCGACGCCTTCTCCGCTACCTGGCGCTCGAGTCCCTGTGCCTTGGCTTCCCGGTTCCCATCCGATGGTCACTCACTCCATGACATGGTCTCTCACCCAAACTCACCCAATGAACCTTCTGGCGAAGGGCGTGCCTGCTTCTCCGCTGCCTGCGAACTACCAGAGCGCGCTGGTTGATCCCAACTGGCGCGCAGCAATGGTAGAGGAATATAAGGCCCTCATGGATAATGACACATGGCAATTAGTCCCTCGTGCTCCAGGTGCTAATGTTGTGTCCGGAAAATAGATCTATAAGCACAAGTACCACTCGGATGGCACCCTTGCTCGACATAAGGCATATTGGATTGTCCGTGGTTTCTCTCAATAGCATGACATTGATTATGACAAGACTTTCAGCCTGGTGGTCAAGCCAGCGACCATCCGCACTGTCCTGAGTGTTGCTGTCTCTCGTGCATGGCCGATACATCAGTTGGACATAAAGAATACCTTCCTCCATGGTCACTTGAGTGAGATTGTCTACTGCCAGCAGCCTCCGGGATTTGTTGACCCTTCAGCACTGGATCATGTCTGTCTTCTGCGGAAGTCTCTATACAGTTTGAAGCAAGCATCACGTACCTGGTACCAGTATTTTGCCACCTATATTCGACAGTTGGGATTTGTCTCTTCGACCTCTGATTCCTCCCTGTTTGTATACAAGGATGGCGCCAGTACTGCATTTCTGCTGCTCTATGTCGACGACATCATTCTCACTGCCTCGACTACTGAGGCGGATTATTGAGCACCTTCACTCGGAGTTTGCCATGACTGATCTTGGGGACCTTCATCACTTCCTTGGCATGTTTGTTGTCCGCTCCTCCGACGGTCTGTTTTGTCTTAGCGACAGTATGCTATGGATCTCCTACAGCGGGCTGGTATGGCTGAGTGCCACTCCATTGCGACACCAGTGGACTCGAACGCCAAGTTATTTGCTGTGGATGGAGCTCCAGTCAAAAATGCCTTGGAGTATAGGAGCTTAGCTGGTGCTCTTCAGTATCTCACGTTGACTCGCCCGGATCTGGCATATGCTGTTCAACAGGTCTGCTTATTCATGCATGACCCCAGAGAGCCTCACCTCACGCTGGTCAAGCGTATCTTGCGCTATGTGAAGGGAACATTGTCTGCTAGTCTTCACAATGGCACTGGTCCCATCGACAGTTTGATTGCCTATTCTAACGCCGACTGGGCTGGGTGTCCGAATTCTAGGCGCTCCACTTCTGGCTACTGTGTCTATCTCGGTGACAATCTGGTGTCTTGGTCCTCCAAACGCCAGATCACAGTTTCTCGCTCCAGTGCGGAAGCTGAATACAGGGCTGTTGCTCATGTTGTCGCTGAGTGTTACTGGCTCCGGCAGCTTCTTCAGGAACTTCACATTCCTCTTGCTTCAGTGACTGTGGTATATTGTGACAATGTTAGTGATGTTTACATGACTGCCAACCCTGTCCACCACTGGCGCACGAAGCACATTGAGATCGACATCCACTTCGTCCATGTGAAAGTGGCTCTTGGTGAAGTTCAGGTCCTTCATGTGCCATCAGCCCATCAGTATGCGGACATTATGACAAAAGGACTTCCTGTACAGTTGTTTACTGACTTTAGGTCCAATCTTTGCATCCGCTTAGCTCCCACTTCGACTGCGGGCGGGTGTTAGGATATATATGTCTAGTCATATTGTGTTGTACTCTTTACTTGTACACCAAGCCTTCTTGGCTTACTTGTACACCAAGCCTTCTTGGCTATATATATGAAAGGTCACCCCTCCCTCCTAGGATGTGTGGTGTTTCCCAATTCTATCTCTCTACACTTTGGCTCACAGATGAAGCGGTCGTCCATCTCCTCCACCCGCTCCAGCTTCACTTGAGCCCCGTCGTGTAGAAGCGGTTGCACTGCCATTGCCATCTCTCACACGTCCTCGTCGCCGAAGTGCATAAGGGCCACTCTGCGCGATGAAGGGAGCAACTGGAAATGCAGATCCGGTGCCACAGGAGGAAGGCAGCACGAATCAACGGAGCCAGGTTTGCTACGACCGTCACCGGCTCCAGGTTGCGGCATACCGTGCAGCGCGGTCCCAGTCACCTTCGACAACCCAGATCTCCACGTACTCCAGTCCATCAGCAAGGTCGTCGTCGCTCTGCACCAACTCCTCCTCCACATCGTCCTCTAGTTCACCCTCATACTGCTCGGCTTCCTGCTGCATCTCCTTTGGCACATGTTGCTGCGGCGCCTGCGCTGCCAGCACGCCGCCATGTGGGCGCACGGGCGAGCGCGGCACCAGCGAGGGTGATGACCGCAGTGAGCGCGCTAGACCTTCCTTGCCGGAGGCAGCGCTGCGGTCCGGAGAGGCGTGGCCGACCATCTTGATATCCCACGCTTTCGGGATTTTGCCAACATCGTGTCGGCAGTGCTCACCAAGGATGCCCTTGCCCTTGTCCACCGACTCACGAAAGAGATCTCCCAAGAAGTAGACCTCATCCTCCATCGCGGTAGAGGGGCGTGGCGGCAACTCTCGACCAATCCTCGGGGCAGAGCTAGAGGAGGCAAACATGTTTAGGGGGCCGAAGGAGGTAGTGAGGGGGGGGCAAATTGAGGGGAGTTGGTAGCGGCGTTTGTGTGGCAGAGGGTGGCGGCGACGAGCGGGGGGGGGGGAGGGGGGGAGGGGGGGCGAAGGGGATCGCGTTCACCGAAACGCGAGAGGCAGGGAGTGGGATGGTGGGGTAGCGGCGCAGAGGCATTGCGCTTGCGGTGGCCGCTCCCACGGCACAGACGACAACATATGGGATCTCGGCAATCTCGCACCTGGTAGTGAAGCGCGAGGCATCGGAAGCAGCCCGGGTGGTCGAGCGGGATGGGAGCGGGGCGGCGCGGCGTGGGTGGTTGTGGTTTGGAGGTGGAGAGTAAAGCTTGGAGGTAGTGTTTAGGCGGTGGCGGATGGGAGGGGGTGAATGGCGACGTGACCTGTTGCGGGGCCCATTGTGTGCTGTCGTCGGGGGAGGTAGGTTGGGGTTTGGGAAGCAGCCCCTTCTCACTGGTAGGAGCGACATTTGACTGAAAGATTTTCTCCTCCAGCTGACCTTGACAGGAGCCCATGTGCAGGCGTGCCCCAACGGCAAAAAATTTCTCGAGCCGCGCCCTCGCCATGGGAAATAACTGCAGCAGGGGAGGCGGGCGGTTGGGGCGCATTGAATCCATCTTCCTCCTTGAGCTCGAGCGCCATGGCAGAAGCTTTAAGCTCAGTGCTATGAAGGCAGAACCGCAACCGATTGAACTCCAGGCGACCACGTGCGACAATGAAGTTAGCAACATTCTGGTTAGGGACCTTAGTGTAAAAGGCGGAGCAGCTAACGAGACGCGCGCGGACTAGCTCCGGCGGGGCGGTGAGGTGGAAGGAGAGAAGCGACGTGATGTAGTTCTCATGAAACGGGAAGCGTGGAAAGGAGGAGTGATCCAAAAGCGGCAAGGACGGTGAGGGGAAGAGACAAGAGCACCTGGAACGGCAGTGGCGTGGAGGTCTTGCAGGAGGAGATCCTGGAAGGAAACCCCCGGTCTGACGAAACGTGGTGTCCCAACGGCACTTCAGAGGACGCGAGCGGCGGTTCGGGGCGCGTCGCAGGCGAGGTACGGGAAGCATGGCGTGGTGGTGGGGTGGTAGTGGCGTCGCCGGCACTGGGTGCGCCAGAGCCGGTGGCGTCCGCCTCGCGAGGGGCGAGCAGAGCCATCGAAGTCTCCGTCCTCTAGCCCATCATTTTTTTGTGCTGCTGTCAGACAGTTCCCCTACGGTTGCGAAGCACATTAAGGGGGCGTTTGGTTTCCTCGAGCTAAAGTTTAGTCCGTGTCACATCGAATATTCAGAGGCTAATTAGGAGAACTAAATATGAGTTAATTATAAAACTAATTGCACAGATGGAGCCTAAACGGCAAGACAAATTTATTAAGCCTAATTAATCCATCATTAGCAAATGTTTACTGTAGCAACACATTGTCAAATCATAAACTAATTAGACTTAATAGATTCGTCTCGTCGTTTAGCCTTCCTCTGTGTAATGAGTTTTGTAAATAGTTTACGTTTAATACTTCAAATTTGTATCTAAATATTCGATGTGACAAAATAAGCAACCGGAACCAAACGTCCCCTCAGAGCGAATGGAGCAGTAGCAACCTCGTTGTGAACTGATGATAGCCTAGCAGTACCAGGTGGAGAATCCTCCTTGGTGGGCTGATATCTGATGACTTTTTTTTTATAACGATGCCTGATGACTTGATGAGTGGCAGAGTAGTGAGCAGAGTTCACCTGAAGCTGATCCAGAGAGTTTCAGAAAAGCGGCCCACGCAGTGGCACACTGGCACCGCACGCCGACTCGCCGAGTGCTCAGCATCTGCTATTAAGAAAAAAAAAAGCTTTTTTGGGGGGACAAAAAAAGAAAAGGAAGCGTAGCAACAACCCCCCGTCCCGTCGCGTCCGGTCAAACAAACCAACTACTAGTAACAGTAGCGTCGTCGTCCCACTCCCATCAGAGCCCACCGCTGACCGCCACCGATCCCCACCCCGCATGCATGGGCGCCCCGACGGAAGGCCCCCCGGCGTGGATGGCGGCCGCCGCCCGCAGGTGGCTGGAGGACGCCGGCGCCAAGGTGGAGGGGGGCCAGGACCGGGCCTTCAACGCGCTGCCACTCGCCGGAGTGCGCGTGTCCCTCGCTGAGCGGGGCCGCGCGGTCTGCTCGCTCCGCGTGCCGGCGCACCTCACCGTGCGCTCCTGTCTCCCTCCCTTCCCTTCTTGCTGCCTTGTATAGATTACTGACAGGATCGTCCGCTCCGCTCGTGGGGGCGCAGGACGCGGAGGGGAACTGGCACACGGGCGCCATCGCCGCGGCGGCGGACGACGTCTGCGCCGCCGCCATCATGTCCGTCGAGGGCATCATCAAGGTCTCCGTCCACTACGACATCTCCTACTTCGCGCCGGCCAAGCTCCATGTGCGTACCCTGCCTACCTAACATCTCTCTGGTAGTTCCTATTTCCTCTTTCCTCCTCGAGAATCGACAGGCTAAAAGAAAACATCTTTGTTTTTATTTCTCCCCTCTAGACTCCAGAGGGGGCAAGAAAAATAAAAGAAAGCAAATGTTGAGCCTGTTCGCTTCAGCTTATAAGCCGGCTGAAAAGCTGAAACGGCTGATTTGTTGTGAGAGGAAAACACTGTTTGGTGGCTGATAAGCCGGCTGAATAAGCTGAAGCGAACAGACCCGTTGTCGCTACATGTTCTTCTGCAGCCACTCCACTATCATCGGCCAACTTTTGTTTACACGACGTTGTCATTTCAGTTGCTTGGTACTCGTGTGGCCAAACGGCACGCATCAGTCAGCCCCATTCTGTACTAACTTCATCTAACGGTATTTTTCTGCAGTCGAATTGGTTATGTTTTCTGAGCGATTTAGGTTTGTAAAAATAAAGGACTAGAAATTTGCTAGTACCTCCCATCAACACAACTTCAGACAGATAAAACAAGATGAAACCGCATGTTTTTTCTTGACCTGAAACTGAAGCATCATGCATCATTGTGTTGAGGTAGTATCAAATTAGACCAGATGTTTTATTGTAAAAGCTATCCAAAAATATTCTGAAGCTTGTTACCATTGTTGGATGGGCGATTAGGTTGTCTTTACTTTTCGTTCACGCCTAACACAGAAACTTGGTCCATATTGTCCGATTAGGCGAACCTGCGCTTTCAACTAAAGCAGTTTTCTTGAGCACCGAACATTTGTTAGCAATGCTATTTTATTTCCTGGTGATGCGCTTTGGAAAGATAGGGTGGACTGTTGGGCACCTTTTTATTTCCTTCAGCACTTGTTCTTCGAGCGGTTGGGCAAGAGATCTTTACTGATGGTTCTTGACCAATGTTGCCTGTTTAGTTTTATTTGTAAAACCACTCTGCCAATGAGACTATTGGCTATTTTTTAGCACTAGAAAGCAAAGTGGAATGATAGTAGGATTAGGGATGCCCACTCTATCACCTGCAGACATGCTTCTTTCCGAAGTTTGTTTCCCAGAAGCAACCGTGTTACTACCCCAGACCAAAAGGTTTCCCTGCAAGGCAGATTCCCGCAAGCAGTCAGAGTTAAGGCCGAAACATTTGCAGCACATTCTACTTTGAGAACATACTCTGACCCAGCAGGGCCCCGAACTAAAGCATTTCAGCGTCCAGAATCATTTTCTGTTAGTACATGACTCAGCAAACTTTTATTTGTTCTCGTCTTTTCAGATTCTGTATATGCAAGGTGCAAAATCTCTTTGATGCATATATGCCTAGTCAGACGCGACAAGGACCTTCAATCTGTGCCAGATTTTCTGACGGCTGCATATATTCTGAAAACTTTCAGAAATACATATATCCTTTTGTAAGGACTGACTGAACTAAAACGTGTCGAAATGTTGTCATCCAGGACGAAGTTGAGATGGACGGCAGGGTGGTGGAGCGTAAAGGGAGGATGACAGCGGTGGCGGTGGAGATCCGAAGGAAGGAGTCCGGCGAGCTGGTGGCGATCGGGAGGCAGTGGATGACGGCGTCCAGGCCCAGTGGTTCTCGGAGCAAGATCTGATACTTCATCTGTCTTCTATCTTGCCCTGAAACGGGAGATTGGTTGCTGTAACACAGGAGATGGGTTTGGTGACTCTTCATTTGTCTGGCAATTCAGTTGGACCTGTTGTTTCTGCCTATCTGTTCTTGTGCGCTGCTCTCTGGCTGCTGCACTGCTGCTATGTGCATTGTGCTCTCTGAATGGCGGGCCGAAACGCTGATGGCTTGCCAAACCAGTTATGGCCTTTCTCATATTTTGTTTGTGAAATTAACCATTAAGTGGCGGTTACGATTTTATTAATCGAAAATGACAAGTTTAACGTTTTGCCAAAACCAAAAACGGCCTCTGATAAAAAAAAATTCGGAAATGGTATCCAGAGTCCTGATGGTACGGGAATTTCCCACGCTGTTTTCACGCTCTAAATGGTGATTGAGAGCGACCATTGGCTGCGAGGGCGATGCGCGAGTACGACGGCGACGCCAGCGGGGACCACGAGCTCTGCTCCGGTGGTGCTTGCGGAACCCGGCCGCGTCTCCCTGGCTGAACCCGCCCACAGCATCCCACTGGGCATTTCAGCCGTCTCAGGCCACCGCGATCCGGCCCGTCGCGCCGCCGCGGGAGAAGCTACGGCGGATTTTGGGAGCATGAGCGGCACTGGGTTGAGGAATAGGGGCACCGGCTAGATGGGGGTTCGCCGGAATGGATGGCGACGGGGCTAGCGGATGTCGCCGCCGGCACCGCGGGTTCGTCGGCTGCACTCTTAATCGCGATCCAAATAGTTGCCAAAAGCCCCCTTATTCGGACGGCTCCGGCTCCCGCCCGTCCACCGGCGGCCGTCGCCGCCATCCTCTAGCCCGTCGCCCGAAGCACAAAGACACATCCTTCTCTCAGGCACCGCCCTAGCACGAGATCTCCACTCATCTGCTGTCCTCTGTTCCGGCAGCAAGACGCGCGTATCCGAGCCGAGCGAGAAGCTGTGCGGTTGAGGTCAGGCAGACGGTCCCGGCGGCGGCGTCTCCTTCCGGGAACAAGGCAGCCTACGCGTCCTTCGTCCGTGCCGTTGCTGCAACGCCGGAGCGCGGCCGCACTCAGGGCCTCCCTAGCTTCCCTCTGTAGTTGCAGCACATTCTACTTTGAGAACATACTCATACTCTGACCCAGCAGGGCCCCGAACTAAGCATTTCAGCATCCAGAATCATTTTCTGTCAGTACATGGCTCAGCAAGCCTTTATTTGTTCTCGATTTTTCAGGTTCTAGATAGGTGCAAAATCTATCTTCTGAATCTATCTTTGCCCTGAACCGGGTGTTGTTGAGTCACTGAACTAAACTAGCAGCAGGTGACCTTGTGAGCTCTGTTTGTTCTTGTGCGTTGTGTCTCTGGCTGCTGCGTTGCTAGCACAGTAGCACTGCATAGTTACAATTTTACTGTGAAATCAGTTGAAGATGACAAGTTTTATGTTTTGCTAAAACCAAGAAAAGATTGGGAACGGCAAAAGTCTGCTGCATTTCCCACGCTGTTTTCACGCCCTAAAAAGTGAGAACGATATAGATGGGTGGGCTGTCTGGCTGATGCAGAGTGGGAGAGGCGCGCTGAATAACTGAGAGCGACCGTCGGCAGCGACCGAGAGCGCCCGCCCGCCGTCGCGAGTACGAGTACGACGGCGCCGCTACCGGGGACCACGAGCTCAACTCCCTGGTGCTGGCCGCGTCGTCAGCTCGCTGAAGGCTGCGGCGGTGGAGGCATTGCGGCGAGCTGGTGGCAGTCGGCAGGCCACGGCGACCCCCTGTCGCGCCGCCGCGGCAGCATCTACGCCTCTACGGAGGATTTGGGAGCAGGAGAGGCACTGGATCGGGGAATAGGGGCACCGGATAGGTGGCGGACCTTGACGGGGGTTTGCCGGAATGGATGGCGACGGGTTATCGGAGGTCGCCGGTGGCACCGCGCGCCGCCCCCGGAATATTTACAAAATGCCCCCCGGTTTGGATCGCGATCCAGATTGGGGGTCCTTTTGTAAATTTCCGTTTGAACAAATTTCAATAAACCCTCTAAATTGGATCGTGACTATGGATCGCGATCCAAATATTTTCGAAAAGCCCCCTGATTTGGAGGGCTCCGGCTCCCGCCCGTCCACCGGCGGCTGCAGTCGCCGCCGCCGTCCTCCCCAATCCCCATGTTTTGTTTCCTTCCAGCTGGAAGCACGAAGACCCATCCTTCTCTCAGACCCCCCCCCCCTAGCACGAGATCTCCAATCATCTGCTCCGGCAGCAAGACGCGCGATTCGCCGCACGCATCCGAGCCGAGCGAGAAGCTGCGCGGTTGAGCTCAGGCAGTAGTTCCCGGCGGCGGCGGCGGCGGCGGCGTCTCCTCCTGTAACAGGGAAGCCTACGCGGCCTTCTTCTGTGCCGGTGCCGCGACGGTGGCTGCTACCTCCGCCGTGTAATGTTTTCCTTTTCCTCTCCGCGCCCCTGAAGATGTGAAGGCGACAGCAATGAAACGATCTTCTCCGGTCTTCTTCTTCACAAGCTCCGGCAAGCATTACAGTGACTCAGTGAGCAGAAGACCGTGGTAGTTCAGTATCATGGACTCGGTCAATATGTACACTTTCAGGAGAAAGAAAATCAGAACAATTCTCGTCAGTTTCCCAATCGTAATTCCTCATCTTATTCACCATCCTTTGATCGATCAGTTCGGTGCCTCTTCTGCATCCAACAATCTGCGTCTTCTCAGGTCAATCCCCACGCCTGCAGCAAGAAAAAGAAATCCCAATGTGACGACCATCAAAAAAAAAATCTCAATGTGACTGCTGAAATGCCATGCATAAACACAAGCAGTTCAGATGCGTTGGTAATTCCTGTCAGCAGCAGAAATCAGAGAAGCCGCGTCTGACCTGAATCCTGCCGTCCGATGTTCCGACGACCAGCACGTCTCCGTCGCCGTCGACGGCCATGCACTGGACGCGGCAGCTGGGCCCGCCGGCCTGCAGCGTGCCGATCCTGGTGAGCTTCTCCCTCGACCAGATCTCCACGGCGCCGTTCCTGGACCCTACATAGATGAGGTCCGCGCTGACCACCAGCGACCGCGCCTCCATCGACGACGGCATCGAGCCGACCAGGTTGTAGTTGCCGCAGTTCCACACCTGTATGCCGCATGCAGCAGCCGTCACAAACCTGAAGATTGAGCTCATGCAGGTGTTGAGCTCGTTTCAGACTTTCAGTAGTATTACCTTGACTGACGCGCCGTCCATGGAAGGAGTGCTTCCAGTGTAGAGCAATCCGTCATGAACCTGCAGGGAGTATATCGGGTTCGCCTTGCCCAGGATCCTCTTGTTGCCGGACTGGATTACGCCCAGCGTGCCACTCGCCAGATCGATTTCCTATCATCGTCGATCGCAGTCAGTCAAGCGTCCATTGATTTTCTGAATATTTCAGCAGCTAGCATGATACCTGGATGCTGCTGTCGTTGCAGCCGCAGAAGAGCTTGCCGTGCACCAGCGCCATGGACCTCACGTACTTGTTGGCGTTCAGCAGCTTGGAGTTGCCGTTCCAGTTTAGCAACTGGTAGCACAGAACAAAAGCCAAGTGCGTTCAGCATTCTCAAAGTTCTGAACATGTTGCCATGGAGGCAGCATCTGCTACTGAAAGGATCTTGTCAGTCACCTTAACGCCTGCGCCTTGCGGCACGAAGCAGGCCATGGCGCTGGCCACGGCCAGGTTCTGCACGGGGTCTTTCGTGTCATGGGTCTCCACGCACTGGAGGACGCCGTCTCGGAGCTGCCACACCTGCTCTGATATGGCCACAGGTCATGCTCTGGATGCAATCCATCCTATTCCTATCCTATATGAGGAAACAGAAACAGAAACAGAAACACACCCTTATGGTCCTGTCCAGTGATCCACTGTAGAGCTTCTCCTCCGAGTGCAGGACTGATAAACTAGTGATTGCTTTTGTGTGCTCCTGAGCCTCGTGGACAAGCCGAAGGATGTTTTCACTTCCTTCCCATACCTGCGAGAGGGTCGGATTTAACCGGTTCAGAAACTGAAAAAGAAACCAATAGGCTGTACTGCTAGTAGTAAATTTTTTAGAAACTGTGAAAGAGCAACCTTCAGTGTCCCATCAGAGTGGCCAGAGAAGATGTGGTTCTTCAGGTAAACGATCGATGTCACTTCACCATTCGAGCTGCAGTCTGCCTGGTTGATCTCCTTGTGATTCCACATGTCCTGCGATCGAAAGGGTGTTCTTTCAGTAGTCTGAAGATTGTGCAGCAGAAAATGGGAATCGCAGTTGACGGGAAGCCGAGCATTACCACGCTGGATTCCTGGCCGTCTGACAGCAGCTTGAGCATCTCGAACGCGAGGCCGGACGATTTCTTCAGCTCCCTCAGGGTCTTGAGCACGTCCTTGATGTACGTCGTGATGTCGTGCATCCCCTCTGAAAATTTTTAAAATTTCCTTTGTAAGATCGCAGGGGGGGGGGGGGGGTGGGGGGAAATGCTCACAACTTCCATGATAAATGAAAAAAGAAAGTGCATGGGCGTCAAGATCAACCAACCCCGGTCGTTCATGAAGCTCCTGACCGCCACCATGGCTAGGACCCGGTCGCTGCCGTGCTTGGCGGAGCGGAGGACGATGACGAACTGCCGGAGCATGCAGACCCTGGCCGCCCCGAGCACGCCGGTGTCGGGGAGGAGGGAGAGCATGTAGACGAGCCAGGTGGCGCACACGAGGCTCGTCGTGAACAGCTCGGCGTTCTTGCTCCTGAGGCACTCCGACAGGGCCTCGAACACCAGCCCGAACTCGTGGCTCACCAGCGCGTACGCCGTCTTCCTCTCCCATTCAGAGGCGGCCTTCTCTTCCTCCTGCAAAATTATTCGGTCAGAGCTCCTTCAGACATGGTGAAGTAAGGTTCGCGTGCATAAAAAAAAACGTGGCCTACCATCTCGTCTTCGCCGGCGTCGGCGCGGACGATGCTGAGGTCCTGCGACTGCCGGTGCCTCTCCTTCACCCTGGCCAGCTTGAGCAGCGTGGATCGGGTGAGCGGCCTCCCCGACGACGAGAACTTCCCCGGGAGGCACATGATGGTCTCGGCGGCGAGGAGCTGGCTCCGAGGGAAGTCGCTGTTCTTCAGGCACTGGATCAGGCAGTCCACCGCTTCCTCGCGGTACATGCTTATCTTCCTCGGCTCCACCAAGAGATCGAGCTGAAGAAGTAGTCCGGCAACGACAGGGCTGTGCTCCGGCGGCGCGGACTGCAGGTGCACGAGAAGGGTGTGCATCCTGCTGAAGGAGCCGCCGTCCTTGATCGTCCGGAGAACACGCTCCGCCGCCGACCTCCTGAACAATGGCGGAACCAAATCGACAAGGGGTGAGCAGATCAAGTTACTGATTCTTCAGTGTGGTTCAGAGAAATGAGTGACGCATACTTTTTGAGCTTAAGCAGCTCGTAGAGGAAGCGCACGATGTCGAACTTGTCTGCGTCGCCGACGGCGTGGAAGGCGTCGAGGACGGCGCCCAATGAGGCCTTGTCGGCGATGGTGCTCCGGCAGTGACCGTCCTCCCAGATGCAGCGCAGCAGGATGCGCATGGCGGCCAGCCTCTCCTCCACCTGCTCCGCTTCCAGGCTCACGGCCACGCTCCGTACGAACCTCTCCGACAGCAGCGCGGACCTCGGCACCGGCAACGTCGAGCTGTCCCTGTCCGTGCCGGCCTCGGCAAGGATCTGGCTGAGGAGGATCACCGACGCGGCCTTGGGCTTGATGCACATCCTGAGCGGGGGGTCCTCGTCGTCGCCGCGCCGGATGGTGGAGACGAGGGCCTCCGCCATGTCCATCTCGACTAGCTGCTCCGGCGTGGGCGACAGGAGGCAGATGAGCGCCACGGCCTCCACCAGGCCTTTCTTGAAGAGCGCGACGAGGCAGTCGACGTCGGAGTCGACCCTGGTGAGCGTCTGCACGACGGCGTCGTCCCGGGAGGCGAGCTCGGCGAGGAGGAAGACGGCGGCCTGGAGCACCCGCGCGCTGACGGAGTTGAAGAGGATCTCCACGAAGCCGTTGATGACTGCGGGCCTGGCCAGCGCGGCGAGCACGGCATGCTCGGTCCCGGCCTCCCGCCAGAGGCGCTCAATCCTAAGCACCGACTCCTCGGACTCGGCCAGGTCCTCGGACGTGCAGAGGCAGGCCACGGCGGCGCGGAGCTCGCCGGCGGCGGTCTCGAGGGTGGCCTGCGCGATGACGCTGGTGGGCGACGCCGCACTAGCCTGGCTGGCGCTGGTGTCCGGGGACGGCGAGCTGATGGCCTTGAACGGCGGCGTCGGCGTCGGCGCGGGGCTGTCCATGGTCTTGAGCTGCGGCTGGTTCTGGTCGTCGCGCCAGGCGGCGATGAGGCGCTTGAGGACGTAGTTGGTGCTGGGGAGCTGCGCGCCGTGGAGGCGGTGGCGGGTGATGGGGCAGGTGGCGTTGCCGCGGTCCAGCCACTCCTGGATGGCGCGCCGCTCGTAGGTCTGCCCGGTCTCCAGAGTCACGGGGTCCTCGAACAACTGGCTCGTGATGGGGCACACGAAGTCCTTGGGCGTCGCCGCCGGCTGCGGCGTCTCCGGCGGCTGCGGGTCGCCGTCGCCGCGCACCGGGGACCTGTATTATTAAAATCGATCGGGCACCGGTGCAGGTGATGTTCAGGGAGGGAGGAAGGCAATGCAAGGCTTATGGGCGGCGGCTTACCTCGCGGGGTCCGGAGACAGCCGGGCGTCGTCGGCGCCCGGGCGTGGCGGAGCTCGGCGCGGCTTGGACAACGACGGTGGCGACGCCGGGCGCTTTTCCTAAGAGACAAAGCAACGGCATTGGTAACTCAAACGACTCTGGAGGAGCAAGTTGTCAGGTTTCGCATTGGTTGATCAGCCGGAGAAACGAAATGGACATGACGTCCTTTTTCACGAGGCCGGCCGGTTATTACCTTCCATTCTCAACGCATGTTCCTATTGACTAATTCAGCCACACATGTTCCAAGATTGTCCGGAGTTTTCAACTTCTATAAGAAAACCTTGCCATACTCTAGTATTCAAATGACAACTTCTTTACTAACTGAAACCCTCACGGGATGCGCTTAAAAAAGAAAAGATAAATTTTAGAAATTATTAAAGAAGATCTAGCCATCAACCCGTGGACTCTACTCATCATCGATAATAATACCTATTGGATCTAAATTATATCTTTAAAAATCGCTCATTATGAAAAAAAAATATAACATAAATTAACCATGTACGCTTCTTTCAATTACCCACTTATGTCATAAAGAAAATAATCAAAATTAGCACCCTAGATTAGTATCTAAACTATTACCCACATCTCGGATTATCAAAATAACCTAAAGTGACCCTAAATATGCATCTAAATTACCTTAAACATGCCATTATAAAAAATATCACAAATAGAGCGACACTATTTCCACCATTGGTAATATAGAAAATACTAAATTAAGATACACATGTATGATGTGTGCCACCATGTGTACTATGTATATAGAAAGCGATGAGAATACCGATTTTCATATTAAACGCATAGCTAAAACTAAAGGTTCAACCAAACACTTATCAAGGTGTGATGCAAAGTGAAAAGAACTATGAATGTGTATGAAAGATTGTATAGAGTAATAGCTAACTAAAGTCTATCACAAGCATATAAAAGATAATATAAGTATGTATCTATATGTGTATTATGTTATAACATTTAACAAATTTGATAGACGGAGCGTGCACAAGGCAAGCAATTTCTAACAATGTGCTATACTTTTTTCATGAGTTTATAATTTTTATGTCTTTCAGCGAGTATAAAAACCTTACTATAATTATGAAAAATTATAAAATATGCTAGTACTAGATGAGTAGTGGAGTATGTGAGTGGTAATCCAATTTGTATCCTATTTTTGTATTTTTACATGATAATTATCTCTTACATAAATCTCTCTACTAACTACAGGGTCTATATGCCTTTTGGGAAAAGAAACAAATTCATTGAAAAGAATCTAGTTCTTGTGTGTGTTTGTGGGGCGGGGGAAGGGGGCATGTACCCCTCTCTTCCACGCTTGCCGAACAACACGAGCATATTTTTCTGTTGCACATTTTGTCAATTATCAACGTGTTGAATGCCCACCTTAGCCAAGCCCTTGGCTAATGGAAGTAGTCCCATGGCAGGACCATTGCTGCACCTTCGTCGATGCGTAACTCCAACCCTGGAGTCGGCAATGTGCCTATCTCTACGCTGCTCAACAGCACATAGATAGGTCTAGTTCTCCACGGTCCTGTAACCATTGGTAGCTTCACTGTCGCTATCTTTATGGTCTTGAATGTTGTCTCCATAAGGTATAGTATTGTGGGGCCTGATTCCATTATTGTTCGGCTTCATCACGAGGCTAAGAATTGGTTAATTAGGTGTTCATAAGATTAAACTAGACGATCCTATGGGAATTATGCCTAATTCTCGCCAACTCCCTTTAGGACGGGACCCTATGTGGGATTTAGGTTATGGGTGGCAAAGACAAGGGAGCTGCCCCCCCCCCCTCATGATCCATATAATCTTTTAGAAGTATGCTAGTAAAATACAAATTTGAAACTTACTAAATCAGACAGTTGGCTATTGTTGACATCTTCCGACTCGCACAAACATACGACTAGATAGATCTTGGAGATCACATCACCCTGTTCGCTTCAGCTTATTCATCCGGCTTATCAGCCACCAAACAGTGTTTTCCTCTCACAACAAATCAGCCGTTTCGGCTTTTCAGCCGGCTTATAAGCTGAAGCGAACAGGCCCATGCATAATAGAATCTCACATAATTGTCCTATGCAACAGTTGGGTACTCTCTATACTCCCACACAAGTAGAAAAATTCTTACTTTGTGAAAAATAGCTAAAGGATTGTTGAATTTGTGATAGCATTTTTAGACAAAATGTACATATTTAATTTTATGTTTTTAAATTGAATATTCCGAGTCGATAAGAGTGCAAATGTTTGACCAAATCTTCTACTCCCTCTGGTTCTTTTACATGTCACATTAGGTTTGTCCTAAGTATCTATTTTTGATCAAATTTATAGAAAATATAGAATATCAAATTTATTTCATTGAATTCACCGTGGAATATATTTTGATAGTGCATATATTTGGTAGTATATATGTTGTTATATTTTTCTATAAATTTGGTAAAGGTTGGACAATTTTGACTTAGGACAAACCTAATGTAACATAAAAAAACAGGAGGGAGTAAAGTATTTATCACCCGACGTATAGTGTATTTACCTAAAGTGAGTCCCATAGTGTCATTATTATACAATTAGGTAAAAATGATTGTTATATGGCCTTCCATCACTAAAATATGTATTTTGGCTCATAAGAAATGTTGCGAAACCAGTTTTTTAGACCAAGATGCTGTGTGTGGAACCTGTCACTGAAGACTGAACATATGTTGTTGTTGTTGTTTTCATGGAAAAAAAAACATAAACAAGTGTCTCTTTAGGTACTAATATGTTGTGGAACCTTTCACTACTAGTTAATGTTGAAAATACCCTACTAAGCCACAAGGGTGTCATTTGGGCTGTACATAGTCAACACATTTCATCTTTTACCATAGAGATCTTTTTTGAATATTCGGTCGAACTTAAAAATGACTTATTTACATTTGTCTTAAACAAAAGCTTCATGATATGAGAACCTGTGCTATATTTCACATACTCCTACCAGTAGTAATTAATGGTCAAAGTGCTGCCGTGGCAATGTCTGAAACGACAATTAAAATGAACAGTCACACGCTGTCTTTTCCCACGCCAAGTTACAGAGCACGCACCTCTTTGCCGGCGCCGAGCTCGGAGGAAGAGTCCTCCACGCTGTCGTCTGAGGGCGCTGCCGGTGACTGCAACCGCGAGTTATCCGCTCGGAGCCTTGACGCCGGGCTTCCTCTGCCCACCGGTGGCGACTGCTGCTGCTGCTGCTGCACTATTAGATGCGGCGGAACACGCTGTGGGTACAGGCTCGGCGGCCTCATGAGGTCCCTCCGGCCTCTGCCGCCGCCCTGCCGCCGCGGGTAAAGATCACCGGGCTCCTCCGTCTCCGCCCACATCGGCTGCAAATAAAAACTCAAAACGTCATCGGCTGCCAACGTACGGGGTGAGAAGAATGGAGCATGTCGCGTTATTATTACATTGTACCGGAAGCCGCTCTGCGAGCTCGCAGACTCATCGTTCTCCGGCGCGTCGTCGTCGTCGCCGCCGTGATCCTCTTCATCGGCTCCGACGCCGAACACGAGCTCTGGAGGAGGAGGCTGTGGCGATGACGACATCAACGACGTCTCGCCGGCGTCGAGGATCTTCTTGAGGTAGAGCGCGTACGCTCTGCAGTTGACGTCGAGCACCATCTCGTACTCCCGCTCCAGGGCCCTCATCTCCTGCGCCTGAGCGCCGCTCATCAGGGACAGGACCCGCATCGCCGACAGCGCCGTGGCCTCGTCCGACCTGCTATCCTCGTCCCCGTTCCCCGCGGCGGCCGAGGCGCGGCGCGCGGCGAAGTGGCGCATGACGGGGAGAAGCCGCGGCGCGAAGAGGGCCTCGAAGGCCGCGGGCGCGAGCTCGTTGCGCGCCAGGGCCGGGTCGAGCGCGAAGAGGTCGAGCACGGCGTCCGCCGCCGCGCCTCCTCCGCGGCGGCGCGCGGCGGACGCGAGCGCGAGGAGGAGGCAGGAGAGCGGCGTGGCGGCCGGGAGCGACTGCAGCAGGCGCTCGGCGGCGCGGAGCGAGGACGGGGACGGCGAGGCCGAGGCCGCGGTGTCGAGCGCGTCAGATACGAGCGACAGCGCCTGGAGCGTGGCCGCCGGGTGCTGCCGCCGCTGCTGCCCGCCGCCACCGTCCGAGGCCGCCGCCGCCGAGAGGAGGTGGCGCCGGAGGAGCGGGTCCGCGACGAGCTCGGCGAGGAAGGCGGCCGTGTGCGCGATGATTGCTGAGTACGTCGGCGTCGGCCCGGCCATCGCGCTGGGCGGCGAGCGATCACTGCTGGCCGCGGCTGCGAGGGCACGGCGACGGGGACAGGTTTGTTTGGAGCATCTTGGTAGGTTGGACTTGGCAAGCGGTGCCACGCGAGGTGTAAAATGACCGGAACAGGCACGGGAGACTGGCGGCTACTTGGATAGGACGGGTATTTTGTGCTCTCCCGTGTTTAAATTATGGCGGGAGAGGAGACTGACTGGGTTCTCCCGGCCGGCAGCGGCCGGCAACGCGGCGGCGTGACGCGTGGAGAGAGACGGGGGAGCAGCTCGCCTTTCATGGCGGTAACGAGCAAGTCAAATCCTGCAACTGTTGGAGACTCGATCGTCCAAGGCAATGTATATGAACAACATATCTGTGTCCATGATGCTGAGGATTGGGGATTTAATTTCACTTGTTTTTAATTGTAGGTAGGAGAAAATCTTCGAAGGTGCCGAGGGTAGAGTTGGGTCATCGTCACCAACTCACCAAGACCTTCAACCATAAAACCAAATAATACTACCAATGGAGCTTCCCAAACAAAAGCTAAAGGCCAAGCCAAAAGTAAACTAGCATAGCAACCCTTCTTCCATACCTTAACGAAGCAAAGTTTGTGACCTAGCCTGTCCAACGTTTGCCTTCATGCTCCGCCGCTGAATTTGCACCTCGTTGACATGGTGACATGTAAGCTCAACTCGTACTAGGTTCGATGTGGTTTATGCCTTTTGAGTTTTATGTAAAGGGAGCTCTCTATTGGTTTATGCAAAGCTCTAGCTCCAAGTTTCATTAATGATTTAGGTCCTGTTTGGCACGGCTCCACTCCTAAACTCCAGCAACTCCATCAAAAAATTCAGCCAAACACCCCAACTCCAAAACTCCATGGAGTTGCCAACTCCATGGAGTTGTAGTGCAAATGGAGGTGGAGTTTTGGAGCACCTCTTTTGCTGCTCCAGAAACCTCTCTTTTGAACCTCCTCGTGGAGTTGGTGGATAATTACCCTCCAATGCCACTGGTTACACAAAAAAATGTTTCATTCTATTCTCCCTTCTATTCTCTCGAGCCCCACTCGCCGCCAGAGCCCCGCCCGTTGCCGCCCCCGTGGCCGGTCGGCCTCGCCGCCCGCCGCGGACCGCCGCCGCCCCCGTCGCCCGTTGCCGCCCAGCCCGCCGCCCGTTGCCGCCCGCCGCCGCCCGTCGCCGCACCCGTCGCCCGTCGCCGCCCGCCGCCTGTCGTCGCCTGTCGTCGCCCGTCGCCGCCCGCCGCCTGTCGTCGCCCATCGCCGCCCGTCGCCGCACCCGTCGCCCGTCGCCTGTCGTCGCCTGTCGTCGCCCGTCGCCGCACCCGTCGCCCGTCGCCTGTCGTCGCCTGTCGTCGCCCGTCGCCGCCCGCCGCCTGTCGTCGCCCGTCGCCGCCCGCCGCCCGTCGTCGCCCAGAGCCTCCCCCGTCGCCGCCCACCCCGTCGCCCAGCGCCTCCCCCGTCGCCGCCCAGCCCGCCACCCACCCCGCCGCCCGTGGAGGGTCTCCCGTGTGCAGCACAGTGCAGTGGAAAAAGGGGAAGAAGAAGATGGGATAGAGAGGATGACAAGTGGGGCCTTAATTGAGGGGCAACAATGGCAATCCACACTGAAATCAATCTTTTTTGGAGCTGAGAGCACCCATCTAGCCAAACACCCCATTTTTGTTCTGGAGTTTTGGAGCGGAGCTGGCTCCATGTGGAGTTCAGGAGTGGAGCAGCTCCACCCGGAGTTGGAGCCATGCCAAACAGGGCCAAGCTAATATGATAAAATAAAGTGGTTTAAACATATATATTCAATCCAAAACAAGAGTAAACCAATTATTTCAAATGTGTCCATAGTTCCAGCATCAAGAGTCTCTGCTCTAAAAATTCTTTGAGCTGGAGCATCGTCCAGTGTCATTTTTTTCATTTTTATAGGAAAAGCATGCACGATGAGAGAGGGTAGTTAGTTTGTTTTTATTTAGGAAAAAGAGAGGTTAGTTTGCTACTTTGCTTCCAATCATGTTGGGCTTTGTGACCTAGGTTCTGAGCCAAGCTAAGCAAACGCTGAGGAGAATCAGGCCAGTTGGGCTGATCGGCTGCACCTGGCCCATGTCTCATGGACTAGACTTTCCACGGGAAATCCTATCCATCTTCCAGAATAGATAACTAAATATCTATAACCCAACAATAGCCCAATAACTAAGCTCACAACAGCCCAACAAACTATCTCAATATTTTAGATGAATTATCTCAACTTTTTTCTATGTAAAAAAAGTTGGTGAATGTAAAAAAATATTGGTAATTGAAAAAAAATGTTGATAAGTGCAAAAAAATTGTTGAGCAATAATATTGGTGAAGGTAAAAAAGTTAAAGAAAAATGATGGTATATATAAAAGAATGTTGATCAATGTTAAGAAATGTTGATAATAATTAGATCAGACTTTTTTAAAAAATAATAATCAATGCCAACAAATATTGATAGATGTTAAGAAAAATGTTGTATATGGGTTATATGAACTTTAATCCAGCAGAAGACATAGGAACCTTTCCACTCCATATGGTGGACTAGCGTCTCTAGAAACTGCTCAAGATATTAGAGAGATGGTAGGTAGGGAAGGGTGACGGTAGTCGCAAAGCTGATGTTACACGCGAGCGTTCCAGCGATCGATGCCCCAACCGTCCAACATGCATCCACGTGGGTGGGTCCTACCGGCGCCTTTTCATTTTCTTTCCCCTTTTCATTTATCTCTCTATCATTTTTTTCTTCGTGCAGATCCTAGCGGAGGGGGCGGCTCGCACGCTGCGGTGCTGGCTGCGGCGACCTGCGCGTTGCAGCCAGGAGCTCTCCACGGGTGGTGGCTGCAGGCCACGGTGAACCTATGGGAGGAGAGCCGGAGTTCGACGAGCTTAAGGATATGGACCTGAGGCTACAATGGCGTGACACCCCTTACCCGATTCCCCTTTTCGCCGGTGAAATGTTCGGGTGAGCGGAGTGGCTCGGAGAGGACGAGCATCGGCGGAGCGTGGGCACAATTGCGAGCAGAGGCGGCACGGTGAGTGGTGGGATTAAAGGCGGAGCGCTCTTTTTTTATAAGTTATGCATATAACTTTTTATTTTTATACAAGTTTGGCTCCTTTTGCATAAGTTATGTATATAACCTTTTATTTTAGATAAGTTTTGCTTCTTTTTTCATAAGCTATGTATATAACTTTTATTTTAGATAAGTTTTGCTTCTTTTTCAATAAGTTATGTATGCAACTTCTTCCTTTTTACATAAATTTTGCTCTTTTTGCATAAGTTGTATATATAACTTTTCTATATAAGTTTTGCTTTTGCAAAAGTTGTATCAATAATTTCTTTCGGAGAATTTCTTTTTGGCACAATATTTTTCCTTTAAATTCGTTTTGTGATGATTTTTTAGAACAAGTTAACTGCTGTGCAAGAGTAATGGAATGAGGAGGGGACCATCTGGTTGCATGCAAAAACGAGAGAAGCCGCGAGAGCGCGGGCTAGAAAAGGAATCACTGAGCCCACACAGTTTCTGTTGGATATATAAGCACTTTTAGTTTTAATTTAATCCAGAAAAAAATCATGAATATGATGAACAGACAGCAGATTAAACTAGACATGTCTACGCAAGATCTAGACAAGTCTATCATTGCAAATAGAATCACACATTCTACCAAACTATCCAGTGCTATCAGACTGCAACAGATCATAATAGTTAGTATGGAAGACATAATTTGAGTTAAGAGATCGTACGTTTCGTTCTTGATGAAGACCGGCTCCTGGACGACTACTGGGTACAGCAGCCGACGACGATCAGCAGCCTGATGTTGTTCGCGACAGAGAGTGAGGCCCGAGCGATGAAGAGGTAGACGAGCCGTGGTGAAGGAGTCGACGAAGAACTTGACGAAGCGGAGGAAGTGATCGAGCAGTCGCGCAGAGCGCTTTCCAAAAACCTTATTCGCCCTCTCCCGGTGCAGGATCGCTAAAGACGACGGTTCTGGAGACCTGTTCTCCCAATCGCCGGTGCACGCCGCCAATCGGGATGGAGTAGAATACGGTGGCGGCGCAGCAACGAGAGGAGGCAAAAACCCTAGCTCGAATAAATCTGTTTCCGGTAGAGGCCGGTAGGTCGCATATATAGGAGAGTCCACGATTCTCACGTCGCGATCGTGATCTAAACCGGTTAGGATTCCATATATCTCGCTGACTTAAAGACCAAGTAACAAAAAAATAAAACGGCAAAAGGAAGTTGCGCCCCCGCAAGGGGGGGGGGCTAGATTTCGGCGGACCATTCACACAGGAGCACGCACGTGTGGAGCTCTTCTTCCCTCCCCACACACATAGCTTGGAGGAGTGGAGACAACTTTCATATTTAACTTGGTCATCCCTCCCCTCCACTAGCAATATGGGACTAAAGACTTGCACCACTCCACCTCTTACATGGGTCTTTGAGATTTATTTGAAATTCTGAAATTCCTTACGGGCTAGACCCATTATTTCAACAGTTTCCCATAAGGGTAACAATAATCGTATCGGAAACCGTTGGCTAGGTTGACTCACTTTTAGCAGAACGACGCACAACAAAGTTGACTAAAAAACTGACGCAATTCCATTTCTCGCCAATGTGCGGTACAACTTATTTCTTTATCGAGGGCCGACGTACGTCAATGGATTTTGTACGTACGTGTTCCCTCGCCTCACATGCCGGCCTGCTCGCCGGCGCCGAGGAGGGACACGAACTTGAGCATGACGTCCACGGCGTTCTGCGCCGCGATAGGGAGGAACGTGGCGATCTCGTTGTCGCCGCCGGCGGGGTCGGAGAGCGAGCGGAAGGTGAGGAAGGGCACGCCCAGCTGGTGCGCCACCAGCGCGAAGGCGGCGCTCTCCATGTCCCAGGGGGTGCACTGGAATTGGGACCGAACGGATTGCCGGTAGCCGGCGTTGTCGACGTATATGTTGCCGCTGCACCCCCGGGGCACGCGCGTCACCTTCGGTGCCCGGGGCAGGCACGTCGTCGTGTTCACGATTGATATCAGCATGAGGTGCAAGTTGGTCAGTCAGGATAGTACCTCGAGCTTCTCGGCGAGGGCGTAGTAGGGCTTGCTGACGGGCACCCAGAAGGCGTGCTGACGTTTCTCCGGCGTGCCGGAGACAGGGAAGATCTCCTCCGGCTGGTACCAGAGGCTGTTGAGAGTGCTAGCCGCCGCCAGATCCGCCGGGTTGCCCTGCCCGTGCCCGAAGACGGTGTAGTCGGAGAAGTTGAGGAAGCCGAATTCCCTCGTGTAGTCGCCGGCGGCCTCCAGCGGGAGCTCGTTCGCCGGGCCGTCGCCGTGCCTCTGCCAGACCCAGAGCGACAGGTGGGCCCAGTATTCGGGGATGGTGACGTCGCCGATCTGCAGGCCGTCGTCGACGTTGCCGGCGATGCCCCAGTGTACGACGCCCTTCACCTTGAACAGGCTCAGCAGCAGCTGGGTCGTCAGCCCGACATTGAGCTGCGTGTATGTGCGTCAGGTCTCAGATCGTGTTTTTCAGAGATTCATGTACATGCGCATTCCGGTGGTTCGTTCGACCAAGGTTTTTGGGGAAGGGACTGTGTGGATTCGGCACTCGCAGAGACTGCGGCAAGTGGTGGAGAATACAATAGAGAACGAGTAGGAGACGGAGGATGGAGAAAGCACCAGCAGCAGGGATCCGAATGTGACGGCTCTCCCGTTCAGAGGTTGAGGATTAGCTTGCTAAAAGTCAGCCAACTGTTAAGTATGTTATTTCTGTTTAGTTTATACATATCCAGATGATATCGTATACTATTTTTGAATTTTTTTTTGAAAAATATGATATCGTATACTATTATGTTAATGTGATTGTTTAATGCACACAGCGATCGAAGACTTTGTTAGTTAAGGTCAAACAAGAAATAAAAGAGTATAAACAAGTAATCAAGTACTAGGTATCAGCATCTGGTCCAGAGATGTAGAGAAATTACCATGCTGAGCCCTGTCATGACCATGACGACCCTTTGGCCTCCAATGGTTCCGAACCGGAACCTTCGCCCTGATGATGTTCGTTCACAGCAAGGAAATTAGGCGAGATAGATGGAGCATTCAGTAACTAATCTTCAGAACGAACATCATTCTAGAAGATGGAGATGGCAGCTTGTTGGCATACTACCTTGGACGTCCAAGATGGGGATGTCGTCGCTGGGCTTGAAGCTGGGGGATTTGAGGACGGGCTCCATCTCGTAGACGTTGGGCGCGACGAGCCCCACGAAGGGGGCGCCGACCCGGTTCGCCCGCCGGACGGCTCGCCACGTCTCGTCGGGGATGAACCCCGCCGCCGGCGTCGCCGCCGTGGCCATGAGGAGCATCACCACCGCCGCGAACCGGCCGCCACGGCCTGCGGCCAAACTACCACGCCACCGGCTGCCATCGATCTTGATTCTTCCTGATGAAGAACACTTCGGCTACGATCTGAACCTACAATTGACGCTAGCTTGGCTTATATATGCGTGTGTGTGGACATGACGATGAGCACGGATATACATAAATATTGACTACTGATCAGAGCAAACGAAGAGATGTGATTGGAGGCAGCGGCAGCATGGATTAGGAGGCACAATCATAGCATCCTAGCATGTTTAGGAAAAAAACAATTTCAAGATGATAAGATGGTACCGATGGACAGATCAGAGCTTGTTTATGATGAGAAAGCACGGAGCATGCATGTGTGTTGACTAACGGATCAGATCACCTGCATCTTCAATTCAGTTTTGTCATCAGCACCGGGTTACATTGATAGATGCATGACGCGATGCGTCTGGGATAAGGCCGGCCAAAGGAGTGGAAGTAGCTTTAATAATCACTTACAAGCTAAGATCAACTTATGACTATTACTTAGACAAAGCCGCCAACAATTTATTCAGGCTACAACAGCGCCTTACATGTCCTCGGCCAGGCCGGCGGCGCCGAGG
>NC_028454.1:569899-578778 GCF_000263155.2 Setaria italica | reverse complement strand
GTGGCACTGTCACATGCCTGCAGTTCCACGATCGCAAATGTTTTAATAGGTGGTAGCATTTAAGATGGCATGGAGGATTTTTTTTTTAAAAAAAATAAGGCTATCATGGAAGAAGAGGTATTTTCTATGCTCAAAATCTTTTTGGGAGGTGCCAATCCAATATGATTAGGAGTGAAAATATTGGACACTCTTGTAGATGCTCTTTAAATGCTCTTTAAGGAAAGATATAGTTGCGAGCTGTCAGTACTGACAAGCTAGAGGAGCAGGCAACAGGGGGCTTCTTGGTGGTGGAAGACGCTAGAGTCGAGGATGAAGGACGGTTTTGTAAATCATGAAGATGCTCGCTAGAGTTTTAAGATGGTAAGGTAGGGGGAACTCGGACTCACTTGAGTATCTTAACATGCATTTGAGAGGAAGCTCATAGCCCACTGAGGCACATTGATCATGGAGGCAGTGGCGTTCATAAAAATGAGTGGACGTGCAAATCCAGTGAATGACTAGGGTTTAGAGTTGGAGAGGTGAGCTTGAGCAGCATGAAGACTAAAAATCATGTAGTATAGGGTTCTGTGCTTTTTAAAAATATCTAAAGATATTTAGGTAGTAGATGGCCCCTCAAAATATATCCCGGTACACGCTGGAAGATGGCCTGGACTAGGAACCCAACGGCCTCCAAAGAGCACGAGCTGGTATCGCCTTGGCGGTCGGCCTCATGGGCCATTTGGGTCCTTTTCACTCTGTCTGACTGAGGACTACAGGCCTGCTCCGTGGTATGTATTACATTGGGCTGAACTGTTCAGTCCACAATGCACAACTAATGTCGGCCCACCTACGACGGACAGGTAGACAGACAGCGAACGCAACAAAAGAGTCTGCCGCCTCTGCGGTTCTGATGATGATTGTTACTGAAAAACACCAAGATTAAAAATGCGAAGCTGCCCCTGCAGAGAGACTACTACACAACAGCATAATTATTCTTCAAAAGGTACACAGGGGCAGCTAGTCACAGCCCGCACATATACATACATATGAAAAGGTATAGTGTACATATACATATATGCATACCATCAAGAGCAATCAGCCTAGCTGCTTAGTTATACACTGCATGCAGCTGCGACAGAATGACGGCTCCTGATGATATGCATGTGCTCAATCATCATCTCAACCCTACGTACGTACGCCTATACGTATACACGTACGCACGCGTATACTCAATTCATGGGTATACAGAGCTGGTAGCTGCTAGCTAGCTCCACGCATGGTGATCTGAATCACAACACATGATATATGAAGCTAGCAAGCAGCAACCAAAATTCAGCGAAAAAAGTAATAGTAATGCATGGTGTATATTTACGGTATACATGCAGTGCAATGGACGGCGGCGCGCGGCGGAGAATCGTCGCCGGAGATATCCATGCGTCGGCTGATGATCGATCGATGCGGTCCTATCGCCAGATGATGCTGCCGAGCGGCGGCGGCGGCGGCGGTGGCGCCGCGGCCACCGCCCAGAAGTCGGAGGCGCCGCTGTCGTCGCCGGCCAGGTGCGACGTGCACGACACCGGTACCAGGCACAACCCTCTGCTCCTCAAATCCTTCTTGCTCTCCTCGTCACCAACGTCTCCCTCGTCCTGCGTGCATGCATGCAAAGTTGAAATATTTGATGAGGCCCTAATAATCCCTGCTGTATCCAAGACTACATGTCATGACATGGAGATGCTGGAGCAGTGTGTTATTTCCTCCATTATGTCTTGTGATCAAACAAATCATTAACATGATATTCCATCACAATATATGCAATTCTGCATGGTAAAAATACCCTCCTTTCACCTCTCTCTCTCTTTTTTTTCTTTTATGAAATGGGAGGAGCACCCTACTGATTGTATAAGAAAAAATGTTACATATACAAATAAAGGCAAAGGAAGGTAAAAACAATACTGGGGAAGTATTATGCACATTTATTAGATGTCATATATAAGGCATATATATTGTGTCCACCCATACAATTTTTTCACACACACACATATACCAATGCAAAATGTATGTGTTTTATCCTAATATACCCCTAATACATATTGTACATTTGCTTTAAAAAAACTGTACTTTAACTTCATATGGTCATTTGCGGTGCCGGGCTTGAGTTCGTTCCAATGCACAGGCTTGGAAAAAAAAACTAAGGCAAGCTCGTGCACTGGGATTAATTAGCTTCATATTAAATTGAGCGTTGAAGTCAATGTAGTAACTAAGGTACACAATCTTGTATGTGCTCCATCCGGTCACAAATAAATCCCATCTTATACATCAACACGGTCTCTGATCTAAAGACAATTCTATCCGTACCATTTTTTATTAATTTCTAAAATATACAAACTTAATATTTTTAAAACAAAAGTTTAGAACCGGTGACTGCACAGAACACACTACACCACCTATTTTTCGTCACTAGAGAGGAAGTATATATTTACCTGCTCGGTGGGGCCTTGAGCTTCTACCGTGCCAATGCTAGTGCTGTGGTTCAGCAACTGCATGTATGAGCAACATAATTAACCATGCATGTCACCAGACATTAAAGAAAACTTAAATCACTACTAGTGCTATACATGTATGTATATTCATTCTCATCAGCTTAATTAGGTGGTAAGCAAACTCATGATGTTGGACACGGCCAATTAAGTGGAGACATATATAATCACAGAGATCATAATTAAAAATATCAGGAATGAACTAGTAATGAATAATCATAATGGAATTCATGCGTGTGTGCAATGGCACATCTGGGACCGGTCCCACAGCGCAGCGAGCGGGAGCAGCGCAGCTAGCTAGCTTACGGCTGCATCGATCTGTCAGCTTGCACTGCACGTACAGGCGTGCAAAAAGGCGAGCTGAAACCATCTGCCGGACGTGCAATATACTATCATTCAATCACATGCCAGCGCGCCCTGCAGCTAAATAAGCTGGCCGTCCATGCTTGCCGTCCCCGCGTGCAGATGCAGCAGCGCTCACTGTCATCTTGCAGTGAGCTTATATTACCTACTTGCCATGGTGATCAGCCATAAGTAAGTAGTTCGGCTAGCTGTAATGAGTATCATCATATGCACTTGCTCTTCTACAATTACTATATATTGTTACTTTCTTAACTGCTAGTGATGAGTACATTAATTTCAGTGGAGTGGCGGGTCCCTTATCATCCATTCACTTTGCAGGTGTGGCATTAGATAAAAGGATTATCTATATGTGTGTACCTAGTACCCCTTTCTTATCTCGATGCATGTAACGATCTTGAAATTAATAAAAGTTCCCATTTCGAAACAAAAATGTAGTACTCCACTCGATAGGAAATATAAGTCTATGTCCTAATTAAGTCAAACTTTCTTTTTTTTTTAATCTTTGACTATAAATATCTAGATAGTTCCATATAAATTGAGAACATAATTAACATTATGGTTATTACTAAAAACCACTTTCATATTATATATATAGTAACTCTTACTTCCTCCGTCCCAAATTATAAGTCATTCCAAGAATCTTGGAGAGTCAAAGCATCTCAAGTTTGACCAAAATTATAGAGAAAAATATAAAGATTTATGACATCAAATAGATATACTATGAAAATATAATTGATAAAGAATCTAATGATACTTAATTGACATCATAAATGTTATTATATTGTCGTATAAATTTGGTCAAACTTGAGATACTTTGACTCTCTAAGATTCTTGGAATGACTTACAATTTGGAACGGAGGGAGTACAATTTAAGATGGCATCATTGTAACATATTTCTCTAGATACTGCTAGTCAAAATGTTATTTTATAGACCGTATGTTTTGATGTACTAACGGGTTTATATTTTGGGTTGGAGGAAGCATAGAGTTTGGATATATTGTGTTATTCAATCTAAAACGTGTGAATTCTTTCTGTTATTTTTTTTCAGTAAAGGAAATGCCCAAGCTTCTTACTGCTTATATATAGTTTAGATGCCCAGTAATAATAATATAGCATTGTAGACTACCAGATTGCCTAGTGGGTGCCCTTTTTATTTGGACTCAGATGGGGGTTCAATTTCGTAAAGCCGGCCCCTTTCAGAGGTAAAACAAGCAAATGGTACGTTGTTTCTACATAAATAAAGGACCCTACTAAAAAGCTTCAAATTCCCCCACTATTCATCTAAGATGATCTGAATAGTGCCTGTCTTTGCTAAAGCTACCTTTGCTAACCCTATCATCTGCAGGTAGCAGCTAAAGTCGATCAAAGTGTATGTCAAAATTTTCATTTTTAGAACACCTTTTGCACGCATCTCTTAACGCTCGATCACTCCTGCACACGTACGAGAGAGAGAGACTTACACTTGCTACGGTGTGTTGTTGCATGGAGGAGCTTCCGTTGCCATGGCCCAAGTACGGGAAGCTGAGAGCCTGCAACATAGAGAATGAAGAAGAGGTCGAATGGAGGAGAATGAAGAAAGAGATCGAGAGGAAGAAGAGAGAGCATGCTTCTTGTCGCATAGCGCCTGAATGAAACTGCACACGACAGAAGACGACAGCAGGCGATGTACTGTGCTGCTAGTACAATGCGTGCTGCAACTTGGCCATGCATGCATGCAAGCGCTTTAACGGCGTGCTCTTACACCCGGTCCCACACGTGTCCTCATTTTGTCTTTTCACCTGCTCGCATGCATCTCACTCGGGCCACTCTTTTTTAGTTACACCAGGTGATATTCTCAAAATGCTTGTTAAGCTATATCATCATGAATTTGACTCATTATCGTCTCCTACTACCTTAGGGTGCATAAGTTAATATTGTTATACTCTTAAAGATCGACATTTGCTAGCTACTGCAGAAGAAATAGGAAAGTAACACTTCACAAAACTGATCATGACATTCTGAGAACTGAATGTATGCATGTATCTAAACTCAGAAAGGACAGATGAAGAGAAATAATATAATTGGATAGGATTAATGGAAGGGGTTGGACCTCAATTTGACTCAGGAGGAACCTAATGTAGCCAATAGTCTCCTGTAGTACGGAGGCAGTGTCAGTCTGCAAAAAGGAACACGTATGCATGCATGTCAGGGATTTACTTTACTGTCACTGATCACACGACTCCTAAAAAGTGAATAAAAGAAGCTCTGCATCTGATCAAAAGAACACAGGAGGGAGCATGCATGCATGGGCAAAAACGCATTTGCAGAACCGGCAAAACCTTGTAACCGTTAACACCATCTGCTAGAGAAGACATGCACATCTGACTGTCGACGAGGCGAGGTAGCTAGCTACAGAGAGCCCTTCTACTGTTTATTACTTGCGCGTGCATTGTTTTTCTCTCTCAACATGCATGCAGTGTTACCTGGCTTGTACTACTACTATTGTATAGCTAATTTGTAAGCTGATGTATGTACCTTTCCAAATGGGGATACTATCTGGTGAAGTGCTGTTATTCTATCCCCAAGCCTCTCCTTTCTTACCTGAAACAAACAAAGGATTATTAATTACTCCCCATGTTACTTGTGTGTGTAAAAAAAAAACAAGGTGACAACTCAATATGGATAATGTCCTTGGTAAGTCATATCATTTCTATATGTACTATAATATACTTCCTTGAAGAGAATATATATTATTCGTACTTCTGCATGCAACATAAGGTTCATATGGTTCTTTATACATGTCTCGAGGAGGGGATCAGTGAGAGCCTCAGATCGAGCCGGATTCCAAGATCGCATGAACAAATTAATGATGGCAAATACACTCCAGAGAGATGAAGAAACCTTTAGAGTAGATTGTGCTGAAGAAGAGGTTTGAACCCTAGCCTTCTTTGGAGCTGAACCACTTGCAGTGCTGTTACCCTGAAACAAAATTTTAAAAATAAATACATACCAAGTTAAATGAATAGGCAGCAGTTAACGATAAATCATGAAGTCAGTTGCCCATGGGACATCATGCCTTGTACGGAAGTGGATCTTACACCCTTTGCCAAAAATATCATGAAGCAAGATCCAAAAATCATTGAAACTTTGGAACATGAGAGTTTCAGAAGGTAGCTAGCTAGACCATATATACCCAGCAAACATAAAGTGATTTTTCCAAGGGGCACATGCATGTGGCTTTTTTATCAAAGAGAAAAGGAACTCAGTGTCCATTCAAGATGCAATGTTCCTGTAGGTTTTGCTTAAATTACCTCAGAAGAGTTATCGGAGTGATGATTCTTCACCTCGGGTGCCTGCACTGTGCTGTTTGAGAAGTCTAGCATGTTGCTGCCGAGGCTTGCGGTGATGCATGACCTAGGAGAGGACGCCACCTGAGATTTGTTGGTACCCGATGTCTGGATCTCCTCACCACCACCACCACCATGGCCATAGAAATTGTAAGCTGCTGCAGCACCCTGATTAGGCATAGGTCCCTCCTCTAATCCTTTTGACAGTAGAGCTGTGGCGGCGCTGTATCTCTCATGATCTCCAACTAATCCCCCACTGCAAATTTATTTGTGTTTGCAGACATGCGAGTGATTGTTAGTAAACAAAAATTACAGAAACTCCCTGATTTATAGAATTAGCACCAATTCATTAGAAATTTGCATGAATTCAAAGAATCGATCCCATAGTATTCTACCATCACAAAACCAAATAGAATTGACAGAATGCAGGGTGGAGATAGAGAGAAGTGTATACAGAAGCAGCTGGCTCCATGACTCTGGCATGTTGCTCTCCCGCCCATCATGCAGATCACTGCTTGCAAGAGAAGTCGCAGCGCTGTTCACCTCAGGAGCCAGACCAGAAGAGATTTGAAGGAGGTGCTGGGGGAGGAGCATGGAAGGAGAAGATAAGGGTGGCATCTTGTTGTTGGAGGCCTCTTGCTCCTCGGCACAAGGCATCAAACTACTCATCATATTCTTGCTGTCTGTACCACCACTCCACATCATCTGCTGCAGCAAAGAGCTCTTGAACTCTCCTCCACCCATCATGCTTGGCTTGAGCACACAGCAGAAATTTCTAGGATCCAGCAGCCATCTTGCAGCAGCAAATTCTCTTATTATGCAATATCAGGTCAATCTTTAGGGTCTGGCCGGCCGGTAGCTTTGCTTGTCCTCCTCCGTCCTGCTGCTTTCTCTTTCTAGAGATGGGGTCTCTAGAGATAGAAAACAACAGCAAAGAGAGGAGGAAAAGGGATAGGACCTGTTTGGAGAGGAATCTGGGCTTTTGTTTTGTATTCTCCTGGTTCCTTTTTCTACACTACTCCTTTATTTTTGAACTTTCCTTTGCAATTTTTCTAGTATAGTATGCTTATTTTACCCTTTTTCTCCTCATCACACCCCACTTTTGCTTTATCAATAAAAAGTGGTGGCGGAAAGGTACGTTGTGGACACACAATTTCAGGCTAAAAGGAGTGGTTTGTGGAGGGGGTGGTATTTGTTAATTGGGCCTCATGCTAACTTTCAACTACAATATAAACTATTAAGTACAGTTGATTGATAGTACCAGTGAAGACAACTACCTTGGCTTATTTCCAAATATGTCCCTATCCATGTTCTTTGGATTTACTCTCTTCGTCGCATGTCTCGTGCATATATATTTTCGTTTTAGAGGTTGAAGGGTGACTTAATTTAATTAAGCTTTTTTTAAAATAAAAGAGAAAAATGAAACAGGTTGTTGTTGAAAATAACAAAAATGGAAGGCATGTATGATGCTATCTGCGGTTTGACTCATGCATGGTGGTAGACTTAATTAGTTATGGAAGATTTAATTATAAGTAGATTTTGGCCGGCTTGCGCATACGTGCAATTGCAGGTGGAGCAATGATTTTACTTTCTTGTCAAGTCACGAGGCAATTGATCGAAAGAGAAGAGCTAGCAAAGCTGCTAGGTGAAAGCATTTGGCGCCTCTTTATTGGGTGCAGCGGTCGATTGTACTTTAGGTGAAAGCCGCTTTGGATGAAAGCTGATTCCTGGATTGATTTGCTCCGATCCCATCCTTGCTGTCAAGCTTTCAATTTTACGAGATCTCGATCTTGTTCACAAAAGACTCCTTTTAGTTAACATGCATGTATATGATCTACTACTATGCTACTATCTCGTTTCAAATTGTAGGTCGTTTTAGCTTTTTTAATTTATAGTTTTTTTAGGAACCCGGAGATTTTACAGGCGGTTTTACATTTTTTAATTGGAAAGTTGCAGACGGTTTTACATGCGTAGACAAGATCTGAAGTTTCTCGTGGTAGCCCTGGTGGATATTAATAACATCTGGTAGTTGTTTAGAGACATCATCAGGCTATATATCTGACGGCTGGCGCAACGCAACACACATCATCTAGATTATTGGGGCCCAATGCAAGTGTAATTGCCCTGCTAGTACTACTGTGCATGATAGGGGCCGGAATATTGTAACGAACATGTGGCTCTCAATTATGCATTCGCCAAACCCTAGCTAGCCACGCACTTATATACGGATGAACCATACATATCTAGCTAGATAGATAGTTAAGCGGCTTCTCCTGTTCTCCAACACTATATATAGGAGGCGTTTGGTTCCCTTTGCTTATTTTTAGCACGTGTCACATCGAATGTTTAGATACTAATTAGGAGTATTAAACGTAGACTATTTACAAAACCCATTACATAAGTGTAGGCGTTTGGTTCCCTTTGCTTATTTTTAGCACCTGTCACATCGAATGTTTAGATACTAATTAGGATTATAACATTCGATGTGACACGTGCTCCAAATAAGCAAAGGGAACCAAACGCCTCCTATATATAGTGTTGGAGAACAGGAGAAGCCGCTTAACTATCTATCTAGCTAGATATGTATGGTTCATCCGTATATAAGTGCGTGGCTAGCTAGGGTTTGGCGAATGCATAATTGAGAGCCACATGTTCGTTACAATATTCCGGCCCC
>NC_028454.1:395659-569799 GCF_000263155.2 Setaria italica | reverse complement strand
TGCGTCCATCTATAATGACATGGATAAATAAATCGCGATAAAAATAATATGCTGATAAGGGCCGGGTGTCGGTTCCTCTCGTGATTATTATCTCCCGTCACATCGAAAGGTTGGATCATAATTTGAGTATTAAACGTAGACTTTTGCAAAACTCATTCGTAAGGGGGAGGTTAAGCGGCAGGGCGAATCTATGAAGCGTAATTGATCCATCATTAGCAAATATTTACGGTAGCAACACATTGTCAAATCATG
Organism: Setaria italica; assembly: GCF_000263155.2. Taxonomy (NCBI): domain Eukaryota; kingdom Viridiplantae; phylum Streptophyta; class Magnoliopsida; order Poales; family Poaceae; genus Setaria; species Setaria italica. Next base: position 569,547 of record NC_028454.1, on the reverse strand, counting down.
AACTAATTAGGCTTAATAGATTCGTCTCACCGTTTAGCCTCCACTTATGTAATGAGTTTTGTAAATAGTCTACGTTTAATACTCCTAATTAGTATCTAAACATTCGATGTGACGGGTGATAAAAATAATTCAGAGGAACCAAACCAGGCCATAGTCAACTAATTTTTTTTATAAGAATTAGTTATCCATATCATTTATAGACGGCGCATCACGTAAAGTAACCCTTAATCTTCATCTAAATTAACCACCATATGATATTATGCAGACTATGATCTTAGAGTAACCCTCTAGATTATATTTGCATCAAATTTACCTGCCTCCATTATTATTAAAAAATAACATAAAGTAACCTCTAAATTTTCCACATCTAATTAAATTAACTAGGCTTATGAGAAAATATCTCAAAGTAGCTAGCCCCTGTAATGGTTGCATGAAGTAGACGCCACATCTCCATCGATGGATGCATATATCCACACGCCAATCCTGTATGGTCAAAGCTGGATAATGAAGCAAAGCAGGGCGTTGCACACGTCAGAAGAGCCAGATTCCTCTCTTCTCTTTCTTACTCTTGCAGGTAGCCAAGAAAAAAAAACATTCTCCATGCATCCGGGCCGCCCATTTGCTCGCCTGGACGATGATCATGACGATGATGATGATAGACTTTAGCAAAAGGAGAAGCAACCGAAAAAAAAACGAAATTCTTTCTGGGCAAAATCGTGTCGGCTTGCATTGACTTGCACTCACAAACAACAACATCGGACGACCACCAATTGCTGAGGATGGACCGGGCCGGGCAGGCTGCTTGGTTCCGAGGAGGGAGGGAGGCAGGCAGGCTGGGCTTCATCATAATCAGGCCAGGCTTTGTCAGAGAATTGCTGCTGCATTGCATTGCATCGTTGCAGGCCGCCGGCAGCTGCAAGTGGCTCTCGGTTCTCCTCGCGTTCACAGTCATCTGCCTCATCGTCTATGTCCTTGTCAAGGTCCATGATGCTTCAGTTGTTTCCTTGAGAACAGCTAGCTTTCTGAAGGAGAAGATGCATGCGTTTCCGTGTTACTGAGACTGGAGATCTATCACTTGAGCTGAAATAGGAAAATCCGACGGGGTGAGGGCGGCGGGCCATGGATGGATCGGAGGTGAGCATCGATAAATAAAGCAGTGAGAGATCAGAGGAGGCCTGCGACCTGCGGCTAGCCGTCCTCCGGGGACCCCTTGGAATGCCACCAAAAGTAAAACTTTCTTCCTGCATTCACTATAGTTGCTCTCTTGTACAGTACGTAGCTGTCAGAATTCCCATTCCCTTGATGAGAAAAGCACGAATATACGTAGTTGTTTTTCTCTAACCATTTGCTTACATCCTATATTGTTCTCAGGATTGTTTTGTTCTTTGAATTGAAACTTAACCTGGGAAGTTACTGACTCTGTGAAATCACTGCCTTGTTATTTTTATTTTTAGACAGACATCCTCTTTCAAGAATGCATCAGACCACAAACAATATGGAGAGGCACATATTCCAACTAAACACGCAGCCAAGACATTAGAAGATAACATAACAAAAAATAAAGAAAAAGGTGAAACTCAAAATCTTCAGCAAGCTACTCCAACTCCCTTAGCGGCATGTTTCGTAAAGTCGCCTCCAAATAAACTTCTCCACATCAAGTGAAAGCAGAACCAAAGCATGAGCCAAATCCAACAACAGAAAAGAGGAACAACTCCAGTGCTGATTGACGCTCCGACCACCAACAAAACCGTCCACACTTCTACAGTGGTGATAAGTAAGATACCAATAACTGTTGAAACATCCGAGTTAATTGGGTAACCATAGTATCCACATGAAGCGCACCACCACTCAAGAAGCCTCCAAAATGACGCCTCCACCGAGGAAATTAAATGACGATAGTCACCACCGCCGCCGCCCACCGGAACAAAGTTTTCACCTGGAGACCTAATGATGGGGTGGATTCGGGACACATAGGTGGCGTCTCCAAGAAGAAAAATGACGCCCACAAGCATCATCGCCGTGGCTTTCGCCAATGCACCCTAGTCCATCACAACACAGCCCCAAGGGTCGACGAGACACATCCCATACCGCACCATCGCCAACCACACGAGGTCAAAGCACCTGAGGCTCAACGTTGACGAATTGCGTTCCATACCACACTCGCCGCACGATAAGTTCCTGAGCACCTCTGTTGCAAGCACAATATTTGTGACCGTAGTCACCGACCATCCTCTCCGGGAACAAGTTTGTCAGACCGGTCCCCAAAGCTGAAGGGCGCCTGATCCAGGTAAGATGGATCTGGACGCTACCAGCCCGGGGGTGAAGGCTGCCACCACGAGATGCCGCAGCCCCGATAGGAGAGGATGGGGTGTGGGAACCAGCGGCATGGCTGCCGAATCACCCTAGCGCCGCCTCCCAGCCACTAGGCACTGGATCTGACCCGAGAGAGGTAGATCAGGCTCAGCAAAATCTGGCCAGCTGGCTGCCGGATGTCGTGACCGCGAAAAATCTCCGGCATGAGGAAAGATGACCTCGTTGCTGCCTTCTTTGCACCCAGACGGGCTTCCGCTGGCCTGCTTGGGCGATGGCGAGGGAGAGGGATGGAGGGAGGAGGTGGTGGTGCTCGGATCTCCTGTCCGCCCAAGTCGCCCCAGGACGTAGGTCTGGCTTGTTGTTTTTATTATGAAAAAAATTCATTTAGGTACACTCAACAGATGATGTGAAGTGCATTTCACATCTTTTATCTTTTTGGACATTACACATCTTTTAGCTTACATGATGGATTGATTTGAATTTTGCAGCTCCAAGGGCTGGCGTAACAATGTTAAAAAGGATGTTCTCTTGTTCTACGGCATTAGTCAGCATAGCATGTTGTTTTGCCAGTAAAACCTCGCTTTTATGTTTGGAGGCGTATGCTCTATTTATTTGTGCTACTACTAATGTCGTTGTAAATGCTTGGTCTGCAGTGTGACAATTGGACAGCAGTGTGAAAGAAACCCAACCTACACACAAGCATAACAGCAGACTCATTTGGCAAAAAAACACGGATCGCCGTCCAACTCGAACACGAACGTCGGTCTGGTACGGCAGCTTGCTTGTTCAGGTCTCTGACATCTGGGCCCGTGCCATGTCAGACTTACAACGTGTCGCCACGTCGGCTGAAACCAGACTGGATTTGAGTCGATTCCGATCCTTCCCGCTGCCGACGAAACAAAACCTCGTGTCACACTTGGCTCAGCTCCCCCATCCCAACAGTCTCGCGCCGCTCTCGCCATGGCAACGCTGTCGGCCGGTCCAGGAGGAGGTGCTTCCACGGAGTTACCACGCCGGAGTTCGCGACTGCGGCAAGCCAGGGTAGGACCCCGCGTCGCCTCTCCGCCCCCGCCCCCGCCTGCGTAAGATCCCTGCCTCCTCCCTCCAAGCAGGGTTTGATTTCAAGTTGGGATCTACTTGTCGAGGGTAAAAGGAGCCAACTTCAGGGCACAAAATTCAGTGTTTTTTTTTCTAACTTGGACACCTCGTACCCATCACCTCCATCCGGACAGAGAGCAGAGCACTGTGCACGAATTGTACCACACTTTTGTTTTAGCTCTTTACCTCCAAGGTGCAAACTTTTATTTTGTTCAAGGAGATATCTATGCTCATTCTTCATGATTCCTGAGGTTGGATTTAATCTTGAAAGAAAAAAAAAACTTTGGGGAAACAAATTTACAGCCAGTCACTTCTACAAACCAAACTGACGTGTTCCACATATATATGGATAGTTCCTTAAGAAATTCCTGTGTCTACATTTTGCAACATTTGAAAGTAAACCTAGCTCAGACCTAACAGAAACATTTTGGAATTATATGCAGCAAGCGTCGTTGCAAAAAAAACAGAGGAAGGTAGTGCGGATGACATTGGAGCAGAGTTTTGGGCTACTGACGTATTCAATTTGACACGAGAAGAATTGCTTCCTTACTACAGGCGCTAAAACAAAAAGAGAGCAAACATGGCATTGGTTTTCTACCATGAGAACAACACGGTAAGCTGCTTTTGTTGCTGCAATATATTATCTCCTGGCCCCAACAAAAAAAAAATCCAGTTTTGATTTGGAATTAGTATTATTTACAAACACAGGGTGATCACTACCAGTTTACGCACTTGCGCCTCAATGATGTTTACGATTTCATGGATGGAATGGTTTCCTATTTGCACATGAACTTCACGGCAACTAATGCAGCAACAGGGTCAGAGAAGACCTTTTTTGCTGAATTGGCTTTGGAAGGTGATGTTCTCGATAAGCATGGTGGATACCGCACCACTACCTGCAGTATTGTTGCTGATGATTGTGTTGGTATGCTCCTCCTCTTCTTCATCTTTAGCCTTCCTATACCATCTTATATGCATGCTTTAATCCTTCTCTTAGTTGATTGCTTGAGCAGAAACTGTAAAGGCGTGTTCTTCCTTTTGCCGGTTATATGTGTTCCTGCCTGTATATTAAACAAAACAAACTTGTTTCGTCACATCTTTTGTGGTTTCGAGTCGGGCACTGTCGAGATGTTTTTACATTGATTGACACTTCCCTTGTTTGTTTCAGATGTTATGTGGATAGAGTTTTCCTGTTTCTAAGTAGTCAGTGCTGTATTTCAGCTGTTTGGTTTGGGTCATTCCTTGTGGAGTTTTTCTTTTACCATACCACAACACAATTTTTTAATTTCCGAAATAACTCTTTCTATTACACTGATGACATGCTTGGCTGATGCTCCTGACTTACTCTTAAAAAAGCTGGCCTTCCTACTTGACTCACCGAACCAACTAGAATACGACAGTGACTGCACCTAAAAAGTGCACCTATAATTTTGCTGCTCTTTCCCATGGAAACTATGGTGTTTGTGGAGTGTTGAGAGTGAATTGCTGCACTTGCTCTGTTTTGGTCTTCTCCTGTAAAACTAGTAGTGTACTTTTTTTTAGCATTTGTGAGATGCTTAAAAAGTAAAAAGGTTATTGTACTGTGCAGGTGGTCAAAAAGAGGTTTCTTTATTTTTGCCACCAATTCTCAAAAAGTTTACCGTCAATGCAAAGCTACAGTGCACAAGAAAATGGGCAGACGATTCCTCTTCTTGATCACACAGTGTACACGTCAAGTTGCCTGGCCAATTCCGTGATGCCTTTGCAAAAAATCCTTGATGCAAGCTTGTCAACGGTCAACAATTTGTTTTCCTTGTGCATTACCACACCAGATGGATTGCCCGTCAAAAGAAGAAAATGCTCCCTGTAAGTGAGCAAGAGGTACGCAGAATTATTGCAAGTTAGGAGCCTGAAGTAGTCCACCCAAGTGTTTTCATCCACCTGATGATCTGTAAACTGAACATTTTGCACCAAGTCCCACAGGGTTACAAATTCAGGCATTATTCCTTCACAGTTTTTTTTTGCTTGCGCCAGGGCATCTTGTATAGGCCAGGTGCGATGTCAATTGGTGCTCTTCCGTTTAGCCAACTGCTGTGCTAGAAAAAGCTGCCTGTCTACATCATCACAAAGGAGGAGCCCATCTGAGTCCTAGTGCCCTGCTGAACGTTTGCAAGTCCAATATGCCCAGGCCACCGGCCAAGTTCCTTTGGGGAGCATAACTTTCTTGCATTTAACTAGTTTGCACATTGTGCTTCTGCTGCCACTAATAACTCTTGGCACCATTATGACCACCAACAAAGCCTCCCTTGGGGTGCATCAATCCACCCATACATGCAAAACAATACAAGCTTCTCTTCCTCTTCCTTGTCCCCTGGCCTTGTTCCATGTCATCTTCATCATGGAGGCCACCTGTATGAATATCAGAAATTAGAAATTTTACTAATAGCAGATACAGAATTTCTATTTCTATTGCTAGATGCTAACTAGCCAACATATATGTGAAATCTATCTGCAACTAGAAAACAGAAACAATCGTTGGAAGAGAAAATATTACCTTGGCAGTTCTTGGTTAGTTCTTTGCATGAGTTTAAGGTCCAAGGATCTCTTCCCTCAACTGTTTTAGCAAGCTCAGCAAACAAAAGGATTTTTTTTAGAGCCAGCGTGTGCATTGAAGTTGATGTGTGCATACTCCTTTGGTTGGCCCTCGACATCATCATCAAAATAGCAAATAGCTAGAAGGTCAGATACCTTGAGCCTGTTCTCCTGCCAAAAAGGATAAGAATATCAAAGTAAGAAAAAAAAGTCCAATTAATTTAGTAAGATTTGAAAAACTTTTCCAATTAAAAGTCCATCTCAATCAATCGTTTATATTTGATTTTTATAGAAGAGTGCATTGCTTTATTATACAAGGAAATGAGAAAAAAAAAAAGAAAGGATATGTTGCTACTCTTTTGAAACAAAAAGGAATAGGAATTCCATAGTAATGTCTAAACCCAAGGATTTCACAAATCAAAGATAAAGGATTCTGGAACAAGTAAACACAATTTCCAACCGTCTCAACAATAGAATTAGATCAAAGTAAGAAATATAAGTAAAATTGTTCCAGATGAGATAAAGAAAAGAGTTAAGAGATGACTCAAAAAAATTCAAAGGATTTTTCTTTAGAAAGCAGTTGGCCAAAATTAGCCAGCTTGAGTTATGAAGTACAGATGAAATTTGTTTTTTTTATTTTCTTCAAGAAAATTAATGCAAGTCATAATCTAATTTCTATCTAGCAGACATATATTAGAATCATTCTCTCAAGTCGTATGAGAAGAAAACCTCTATACGTTTCTAGGGTAGGGTTTGCTTATCTACATCTATCCCAATAAAGCTATCTATTGTATCCTTGGAATAGTGCCACATGAGAAATTAGGATGGAGTTACCTCTTTTGCTATATCCTTGTTAAGATCCGCAACTGCTGTTCTAGTAAATTGGTGAAACTCTATGTCCATAATTGCACGATCGAATGCATCACAGAAAGAACTCGCAACCTCGTCAAATGCCGATGTTGATGGCGATGGACCTATATTTCTTAATCTTTGTATCAGTGTCCTCCACAAAGGTTTGCAGAAAAAGACGGTCAGAAAGCTTGAACTTATCGTGTCAAAATGTTAGGAGGAACGGATCAACTTTAAGATTCAACAATCAACTTTCACATCACATAGGTAGGTACAATTACCTCCAGCTTCTTCTTTCTGTTAAGATGCGCAAGTGCAATGTTAGACAACTTATAAGATTCCATATCAGCAAGTGCATGGCCATACGCTTCGCTGAAAAAATCAGCAACACTATCAAAACCAAATGTGAACCTTGACTCTTGTGTTGGAGATGGACCTATTAGAACAAACATTAATGTGCCAATGTGAAAAGTCATTCTCAACGTCTCATGCATCTTGTTGCAGCATATACATCAATTGACAAAGGTTTTGAAAATCAGTACTTGATCTATTACCTCACCTAGTGGCAATTACACGGTACTCGGCCGTGGTAACACGTTTTCTTATTTATATGTTGGATTTATAAATTTGTTCATATATATAGGGGTAAAAACATCAAATTTAACTTTTAAAACCAACATTTTGTATCAATGGAAAAACAAGTAGCCAAAGACAATTTAAAATGAAGTACAGCTTGTGATTGATATCCTATATTGTTGCAAAAGCAATATACTTCATGTTTCATAAGTAAATAATCCATCTGTTCCAAAATTTAGGTCGTTTTAGTTTTTGTGCTAAGTCAAACTTATCTAACTTTGACAAAGTTTTCTGATATGACAACCCAAAACAGTGATGGGTTTGCGATTAATTAGCTCAAAATATAGTCTTGCCACTAATTCCAATTTTTTGTAAAAAAATATAATCATTCTTGCTACAACACGCTTAGTTGATCATATAGCTTTATAATATTACGGGAGAAATAGGGGGAAGGGGGGGGGGGGGGGGGCGCAATTGACAGTGTGCCTAGTACATAAGTTGGAGCCTACGAGACAATTGAGTAATTGACAGAGTATGAGGGCTAAATGTCAAATGAATCGAACCTGGCAAAGGCACTCTTAGGGACTGTGGGAGCTCCCAAGCAAGAACGTGGTCACCATGATCTCTCCCAATGGATGCACTCTCCGTAACCTTGTTCGTCTGCAGGTCCACGGCAAAGAGCTGTTGTTCCAGGAAAAAGTAGACCACGTGTGCGTTATTGGGGTGGACAAACGCCAGCACAGACCTCTTGATATTTCTCGCGATCCTACTGGAATTGCTGCGGAGATTGTAGGGATGGAACCTCTCCTCGGGAAGCCCAATGTTCTGAAAACTCTGATGAGCCCAATGTGCTCAATGGGGATGTCGAAATCCAGACTCCATTTGCCAGCCTCGTAATCAGCCAAGGTCCATAATTTGATCCTCGGCTGGTGAGTGCGCCTGCTAATCACCACCAACCGCAGCTTCCCACAGCTAAGACTCACGCAGCGATCGTTGCTGAGACCCTTGCGATGGCCCTCCCCAACTTGGGGACGGAGCCGGTAGCAGCTCGGGAGCGGCACCCAGCGAAGCTCTGGATTGTCAGCAAAAGGGTCGCAAACGAGAAGGCCCAGCAAGAGGTCTACCCACCAGAGTCTTCCTCTGTAAGAGAGAGCATATGCACTACACCACTGGCGCTTGATCGGAGGGTAGTGCAGATCCTTCTGTGTCCACCTGGAAGTCTCCGTCGAGAAGCCGCGCAAGGTGGCGGCGCCGTCATAGACGGAGAGCTCAGCTACCATGATGCGGCGTTGGCCGAATTTTCGTGCGACGACCAGGCCAGCGACGCCTGTGTCGTCGTTTACAGTCGTCTCGCGCGCGGGGACGTGGATGGAGGTCTTGGAGACTGCGTCCCAGAGGTCGTATGACGCGCTGGCGGGCTCGTCGGCGGCAAGCGGGTCGGTGCCGCGGGAGGCGGAGAGGAGAAGGATGCCGGTGGGGTCCGCGGCGAGGACGGCGCTGCCGCTGACGACGAGCGACGGGGGCACTTGGAGCTGCGAGATGCGCGGGGGCGCGGCGAGCGCGAGGGAGATGCCGGCGTCCTTCGGGAGGTCGAGGGGGACGAGCGGCGAGCGGAGCAATACGACCCACTGCGGCGGCGCCATCGGGGTTCCTTCAGGGCGCTAGGGTTTGGGGACGAATTCGGGGGCTGGAGGGAGGGAGGGGAATTTGGGGGGCACGAGCTCCGTTTCAGCGTTTCGAGGAGAGGAAGGGAAAATAAAATACTAGCTGTACCAGGTATTACCGACTCAAGTTACAACATCCGATCCAACACCAATTACAATTGGTTTGGTTTTTTTTATATTATTATTATTCTTATTGCTGCTGCTGCTATACAGATTAATTTGATAATTACAATTGATTTATTATCATACATATTTGATTTGATTGAAGTTGAGGTCAACGTAAATGAAATGCGATGCGCTCGATCCGAAATTTTCCTACTACTACTGCTACCCGGTCTGTTCGCTTCAGCTTATTCAGCCGGCTTATCAGCCACCAAACAGTGTTTTTCTCTCACAACAAATCAGCCGTTTCAGCTTTTCAGCCGGCTTATAAGCTGAAGCGAACAGGCCCACCGTCGCAGGTAAATCTATCTAATCCATGCGTCTTAATTCAAGAAAAAAGGAACAGATGAAAGAAATAAGAAATAAATATTACAAACACTATAAAGAACACCGATCTTGATCCTGCAATAATGTTCAAGTTGATCTTCCAAACCTACCTCTGAACATTTTGTTTTAGTTGATTGACACGCGTACGGTTTAACATGCGGTCACCGCTGCTACAAGGACATGCAAGCCACAACAGACAGACAAAATTAAGCAGGTGCCGGTGGAGTAATGAACAACTATCTTAAAGGTAGTATACAATTAATGTCATCAGAATCTTAGATACGATATATATGCAGCCAATGCTCTGGCACCTCACCAACTGATGGCACATCATGCAAAATGCAGGCGGCGCTGCGCAGCACACCTGATGCTTGTTCTAGCTTGGAATCGCCTCAAGTAATAATAGATGCTGTCTCATCGAGGGCTAGACAACCTACACAGCAAAGAGCTGATTCTGCTTGGTACCAAGCTAGAGTAGCAACGGGCGAATCCGCTGGCCCAGGATCGGAGATACATGTAAACTGAGCTCTTTGTGAAGCTAGGGTGCAAGTGTTAACTCATTATTTTGCTCTTTGCCGCTATATATGATCTGTATCACTGGGAATCTGCACCTTGACCTTAGCTCCGTTCAAGATGATGTCTGCAAAAGGAATAAAAGGCATTAGTCTTAAAATGGATGGCTGACCAACCATCTAAGCAGCAGCATAAATCGCATAGCGTATCCATGCAACTGTAAGGCTAGCTACTGCTAACAGCCCCAATACTTCAGGGTGTTGTACCAACAGGACATAGGAAAGTTTTTGCTAAACCACAGCATCACCAATACAATATAATTCACTCGAGGGGAGACATGCATGATCCCTCAATCGTATTTTGCGACTTCATCTGTACTCGAGTAGAGTAGAACATTGGCTAGAGCTAGTTAGCGAGCACTGAGCAGCACACCTTAGATCATAGTATATCCACAGTAATCAAGGACTAGGGCTGGTCATGAAGTGATCCATAGAAACTAGAAATGATAGCCAACAGAAGTTATTTTGCATCACTACGTTCTGTTACCTCCTTTGGATCAGTCATCTTTACCCAGAAAAAAAGAACATTCCTTGAGAACCTGGTTAATGCGGCTGGTTTTCTTATTCTTGTACTTACCATCCACTCCTTTGAGTCACTGGTGCTAATTACAAGGACTAAACTTTAGCTCACCCATTAGTTACGCTTTTGCTTCAACCTGCTCGCATCGGGCAGGCCCTTTGCCTTAGGGCCGTCATAGGCCTGGCCCATAGCTCCGCTTTGGTCCCCGTGTTGATCCTCGGGCCGCTTGGTCCCCGTGTTGATCCTCGGGCTGGCGCTGTGGCCTGTTTGCCTCGATGTTCGAGCGGCACGCCCATGCCTGACGGGTCAGTGAGCTGTTGCCTCGCTGGATGGGTTTTGATCATTCATGTTTATCTGTAGAGAAGTAAATGGGAAAACACCACCTAATGAGGGGGTGACCTCTATATATATGGCCAATATAGCTTGGAGTACAAGAAATACATCAAGTGTAAAGGAAAGGATAAATACATCCTAATATATACTTATACTTCCTAATACCCGCCCGCAGTCAAAGCGGGAGGATCACGGACGCACAGACTAGACCTAAACTCGGTAAACAAATGAGTTGGCAGGCCCTTCGTCATGATATCCGTGAACTAGTGAGAGGACAGCACATAGAGGACCCCGAACCTCACCTAAGGCCACCTTCTCACGAACAAAGTGAATATCAATCTCGATGTGCTTCGTGCGCTGATGATGCACCAGGTTGGCTGTCATGTAGACAGCACTCATGTTGTCACAGTAGACAACAGTGGCCGAAGCAAGCGGGACATGAAGCTCCTGAAAAAGTTGACGCAGCCAGCAACATTCTGCCACAGCATGAGCCACAGCCCGGTACTCCGCCTCAGTACTAGAACGAGACACCGTGGTCTGGCGCTTGGAGGACCAAGGCACCAGATTGTCGCCAAGGTAGATGCAGAAGCTGGAGGTGGAGCGTCTGGAGTCCGGGCAGCTAGCCCAATCGGCATCGAAGTAGGCAGTCAGAGACTGAACAGGGCCGATGCCGATGTGAAGCCCGGAGGAGAGTGTACCCTTCACATAGCGTAGGATGCACTTGATCAGGGTCATGTGGGTCTCACGCAGGTCATGCATGAAGAGGCACACCTACTGAACCGCATACGCCAGGTCAGGTCGAGTCAGAGTAAGGTACTGAAGAGCCCCAGCAAGACTCCGATACTCAGAGCCGTCCTAGAGCTTGGCGTCGTCGTGTGCCGAAAGCTTGGCATGAGTGTCAACAAGAGTTGCTGTAGAGTGACACTCAGCCATGCTAGCACGCTAAAGTAGATCTAGGGCATATCGTCGCTGAGATAGGAACAGGCCCTAAAAAGAATGCGTGACGAAGATGCTAAGGAAGTGGTGGAGGTCGCCAAGATCCATCATGGTGAACTCAGAGTGAAGATGCCCCATGATGTGCCGAAGAAGAGTCGAGGATGAGGTGGTGAGGACGATGTCGTTGGTGTAGAGCAGCAGGTAGGCGATGCTCGACCCCTCTTTGTATACAAAGAGGGAGGTGTCGGAGTTGGAGGTGACGAAGCTGAGCTGGCGAAGGAAGGAGGCGAACCACTGGTATCACGCTCTCGGGGCCTGCTTCAGTCCATACAAGGACTTCTGCAGGAGATAGACGTGATCGGGGGCGGCGAGGTCGACGAAGTCGGGAGGCTGCTGGCAGTAGACAGTATCCGCGAGGTGTCCATGAAGAAACACATTCTTCACGTCCAGCTGGTGGATCGGCCAGGTGCAAGAAGTGGTGATGCTGAGGACGGTCCGTATTGTCGCCGGTTTGATGACTGAACTGAAGGTCTCGTCGTAGTCGATGCCGTGACGCTGGGAGAAGCCACGAACCACCTAGCACGTCTTGTGCCGGGCGAGGGAATCATCGGCATGGAACTTATGCTGGAAGATCCACTTGCCTGATACGACATTGGCACCGGGCGGCCGTGAGACGAGCGCTAGGTGTAGTTGTCAATAAGGGCCTGGAACTCATCGACCATGGCGGCACGCCAGTTGGCGTCAGCCAGAGCACTGCGATAGTTCGCCAGAATCGGAGAGGGCGGAGAAGAAGTCGAGACTCTCATCGTGTGCGTGTGTGTACATATACATATATACATACAAGCACCACCGGTCGCTATCTGCCATTCATCAGCAGATTATTAGCATAATAATATTTAACATCGAACGCTCGCGGTGGCCTTGGCTGGTTGATGGGCAGCAGCTTCGCCGCCGGCGAGATGTGCATGGACAGCGGCCGAAGGCGCGGGGGAAGAAGGCGGCGGCGAACCACCACAAGGCCAACAAGCAGCCGCAGCGAGGCCTGGGCGTCGCGCAGCTCGAGAAGATCCGCCTCCACAACCAGATGATAACCGCCTACCGCCACCACCAGGATTCCAGCCCCAGGGCGCAGCAGGCGCCGTTCGCCGCTGCTCCGGCCCTCCTCGTTCCAGCAGCCAGCATACCTCACGGTACGCACCTGGAAATGCATTTCTCCTCTCAAGTTCTTATATATGCCTGATCAGCCATTTAATTTGCAGAACTGCTTCGAGGAGACGGAGCGGGGCATCGTTGCCGTGCACTACTACGACGGCCATCTGCCACACCGCCGCCGTCGCTGTTCGCGCACGACGTCAGGGATTCCTCCGGCCACAGGCTGGGCCAGCTAGCCGCAGCACCAGCAGCACTACTGGATCTGCAGCCCGAGCGAGGGGTCCAGGTCCGGCGGCAGCGCGGAGGAGCTCGACTTGGACATGAAAAGTGAACCCACAAATGAAATTTGTACGTTATGTAGATCGAGCAAAGCAAACCGAGCAATGGTGGGAGCTCCCAAGCAACAAGGCCGCCAGCCCGCCAGAAGAAGCCTCGTCGATCGATGCCAACAAGATTCGCTGTAAGCGTCTTCATCCGCAGATCGAAGCCGAAAAGGCGTTGTTTTTGGGCCAAGTACACCACATTCGTTTTTGGGCGTTGTAAGGGTGCAGCCCAGTCAATCCAAACACTGGGAAAGAAAAACTTAAAGAACTCGATCTGTAAGCAAACCACGACTGGCACAAAAATGTGCAAAGAAAAAGAAAGGCAAGATTCCATCTGTGAGCAAACCTGGCCCTGGAGACGAACAACAGATGGAGATGCAACCTTTGTTTACGCATGTATTCACTGCTTGGCGTGAGAACATTTCACCCCACGAGACACCTACGCACCAACATTTTCGCAAACCCCGTACCACAGGGCACATTTTGGTTGGCCACATGGAACCCGACCCGTATAAACAAATTGAAACTTGCCAAACTTTTGGATTCCACGTCAGATACCTTTCCCATATCACGAGAAACCAACACACCTGCATATCATACGATAAGGTCCGAAATATCTAACTATAGAATCTTCTCTCCTCCTTATCTAATTCTCTACCATGTAAAATATCTTGTTCTAGAGAATTCCACAACTCACCATGTATTATGGTAACAATGGCTCATGCAAACACTCTAATCTTCTATAACCCTCTTACCTTACCATGATCTTATCTTATGCATGGCAAAGTTAGTCTCTTGTGATTTCTACAATCTTCTAGAATGTTTCCAGTATACATTGCATATTTCAACAACTTGTACTATTTTATTTAGTTATTCCTTCTATATATGGGTGAAGAACACGGCGCAACATCCTACTCAAACACTAGTTTTTTTTTCTATCTTATTTATGATGTAATCTTTTGGACGATTCTTTCACTAACAGGTGGTAGTTCTCAGGACTGATCAAAAAATATTAACACATAAAAGGAACATCTTGGGAATTGTTATTATAAGCAGGTCTTTCAAATCAATACTTGGAGAGTCAAATGCAAGAAAATTTTGAGTGTATTTTGCATCTATGTATCAAGTATTAGCAAAGAGATAAGAGCTAATACATCTTTCCTATTTTGAACCAAACTAGAAAGAACTAGGAGGTATTGAGAAAAGAAAAGAAATATGCACCCTAATTTTAGTATAATTTTAAACTGGCTTCGCTTGCAACCAGCAGCACATTATGCGAAATACAACTAAGAACATGTTAAACCAAATACAAGAGAAATTATAAATTCATACCACCATTGGCATAGTTCCAGTCATAGCGCACTTACTAATTGATGCTGGTGTGTTGCGGTGCCCTTACGCCCCACAAATTTTGTGGAAAATAGATGCATAAGACCAGTGCAATATTAGCAAATTTGATCTTCTCTACTATCTTAAAAATAGCACTATTCATCAGAATTGAATCTCTTCCTTTCATATATCAACTCATTCAAATAAATATGATACATGCTACTACAACATCCTCATCCTAACCTTTTTTTTGAAAAAAACATCAAAGTGTCAAATTCACCTATTTTTAATCACAATAATAATATCGCATGCTAGAACTTTTGACATACCTAATGGTGTCAAATTTATTGTATTAGTTAGGCCATCTTCTCCACTCAACTCAGCAAAGAAAAGTTGTTTCTCCTTTTCACCACTAGAACTTTTACCATAGAAGTTGACCATCAAATTTTTTACTACAACTCTCATTGAAGGCGCATTGCTATCCATGTATTCCAGTCAAATAAAAATGAAAATAGATTCATTAATACTTACATTTGCTCTGTTCCAATGGTTTACGACTTGAGACGCACAAATCATTGTCTGGCTGTTCTTTCAACTGTATGCATTGATCGCTTCCACTTCTCCTTGTTCACGCAGTCATTTACCATAAAGTGACTCAAATAGTACACCTGTGAGAAACGAAGCAAAGAAGTAAGAACTATCAAAATGAATGATATCATAGATAGATTCAATGTGCTTTTTTTATCATACCCTTGGAGAAAGTCTAAATTTACTCCACCCGCGCTACCTTCTAATTTAAAATCTACGGTTGAAATTTGTCTGAGCTGTTAGCAACTAGAAATAGTAGTAGTACTAGAAATAGTAGCAGTATGCAAGTGGTTTGCATCACCTGAGAAAGTGGAACTAGCGTCCTCCTACTCACGCTCCCACGCGTGAAAGAAGAAGCTAGAGATATCACTGGAAGGCAATACCGGCCGATAGTCATCACACTCGACAATGACAGGGTTGGAACCTAAGATTTTATTTTTCATGAAAACCCAATCAACTTGTGTAGATATCCATCCAATCAAGCCAATTAGATTTTTCCTGCCTTCAACTCGGCCCAGTTAAAAGATATCCTCCTATGCAAAGAGGCTCGACTATCTTTTAAAAAAAAGTGGCTTGAAAACCCAATCAACTTGTGTAGATGTCCGTCCAATCAGGCTAATCAGATTTTTTTCCATACCTTCAACTCACCCCGATTAAAAGATGTCCTCCTATGCAAAAAGGCTCGACTATCTTTTTAAAAAAAAAGTGGCTTGACTATGCTAAAAAAGTTACAAAAGGCTAGACAATACTGAGGAAAATGTGGAAAGTTTGAACAGTGATTCGTGAATCCATGCATCTCTCAACATTTCAGTGAATTGTTTAGTTTGAGAATCCAACCCAGCTAATTTCACCTGGTGCTAGAAGCGATTAACAAGTGCTTATCACAGCGGTTAGCATGACTTGTTGCCTATAGATCGATCACATGTGCCCTAGTTATACATGACCAAACGGGCTGGGCCTAATGGGCGGCACGATTTGGCCTGGCACTAGCACGGCCCGGTATGCCGAGCCAGGCTTGGGCTGCTACCGAGGCACGCAGACCGGCACGGGCACAGCCCAATTGGCACGCTATATCTTCCCGCACCCATTAAAAATAGCCCTGTGTGTGATTGTATGAACATGTTATACTTATATGTAATCAATATATGACATACATGTATATGTATATCACTATGTCTATGTGAAAGCCATCAAAATTCTGAATGTGTGGACATGTTATATGTATTATTTATACATCACTTGCAATCGGTTTGGAGGGGTCTTTTTTGTTGGCGGGCCGATGGGTGGCCCAGCCCACCTAGCTCGTTAGGCCAATGGGTCGGCATGGACCATATAATTACTACAAGGGCCGGGCCTAGGCCTATGAGATGGAATGGCGGGCACCTCAGTACAGCCCGTGCTAGGTTGGGTCGGGCTGCCCGTTTGGCCATGAATAGCCCCAGCCCCATAAAGATCACATGCGTCTTGTTTATCTACCTTTTGTTCTCCTACTGCTAACTCATCAAGAAGTAATGCCATCATGTTATAGGCCGCACCGAGATTCTAGACATAGCATGGCCCTCGCGTTTGTGCCGTGCCAATATGTTTCAAAATTATCATGTCATGCCATACTTTAGGCTATGCCAAAAGATCGAGCTTCGAGCAGCCCGAAAATGGCACAGAAAGTCCTAGCCTATCGCTTATAGTCAGCCACAGATCGGAGTAGCTGTGCATGTATCTTGTTGTCCCGATGGTATATATTATGTCTAGATACGTAGTAAAAAGTTATGTACCTTAAAAAGTCAAAACGGATAGTAATTTGGGACAGAGGGAGTATTCGACCAGACCAAGTTATATGTGTCCCTCTTATGCAAAAGCTCGGCAATGCATACTCTAAGCCTGAAGAAAGATAAAGTTTGAACAGATGAATTGATAAAAGATGTAGATGCCGCAATCTTTGAAATGGATCTACGTACCATGTCTCCCAAGATGATTCTGCAATCCATCTCTCAACTACATTCCGGTTGAGCGGCAACCCCACTCCTAGAAAAGATCACATCTGAAACCCGCACAGTACCCGTTGGGGAAAAAAATCAGCAAAATCTGCTGTGATCTGCGCAAATCATGCGCTCTAATTACCGCGATGATCACCCCGGATCGGTCACACACACACCGGCAACTTGCAACAGGGAGGATCGGATCGGAGTAAGGAATAATTTAGGCGCGTGAAATCCAATGCAGTTTGAACTCCGTACCGGTCGAAAACTAGCCTGCTAGCTAGCTCGATCTCCAGAACGAGGCAGCTTCTCCAAGGCTAGCTGTGGTGGATTCGACGACGATGATCGAGACGCTTGCGATGGCTGCAAAGGTATTAGGGTCAAACTGAAACCAACAAGAAGCTAGGCCACGCCGCGCGCGTATCTGCAAGTCATTAACGTACATATCTCTGCTTGTAAACAAACAATATCCCAAGGATCTTGATACGATTCCTAGCTAGCTACCTCCTGCCTGCTCCCCGTTTTGTTTATGGCATGGCCACCACCTCCGATCCCCCTGCTTGCTACGTCAAGTAGACGACTTGGGCATTTGTTTAATGCAAATATAATGGACCCATGATCCTTGATGCCATGCTCTCTGATCACCGTGCAAATTGCGAGGCGCGCGACATGCGTGGAGGCCTTTGTTTTTGTTTTTGTTTAGGAGTAGAGGCCGCACGGGATGCGTGGCCCCTTATCCTATTCGTCTGCTCCCTTCCAACTTGCAGGCGTCCCGTCCTTGCTCGTCGGAGCTGTCAGGGACCGGCCGGCCTCCATAGGTCGCTGCCGTGTGGGCTCAGAGCCTCAGGCTAGCCACGCGCATCAGTCGGGGTAGCTGGCTAACCACGGTGATCACCAGCTGATTGGCCATTTTTAAAGGACATGATGGCACCACAAGTCATCATCTAGTACCAGTTGCCAGGAGAGGGAGAGTAGAGCGATCGGATCCTTCTTGGAAGCTGGGTGAGAGCAGCTGGAGGAAGGTGGCACGGCATGCATAGAGAACAGAATCGGGAACCAGATCGCGCTCAATCTTTCCCCGGATCCCATGACAGCTAGCCACGCCAGCGCGAGATTATAAGCACCACCACCAGTCGCTATCTGCCATTCAGATTATTAACATACCATCACACACGCGCGCGCGGCGGCCTTGGCTGGTTGATGGGCAGCAGCTTCGCCGGCGGCGAGATGTGCATGGACAGCGGCCGAAGGCGCGGGGGCAAGAAGGCGGCGGCGGACCACCAAAAGGCCAACAAGCAGCCGCAGCGCGGCCTGGGCGTCGCGCAGCTCGAGAAGATCCGCCTCCACAACCAGATGATGGCCGCATACCGCCACCACCAGGACGCAGGCACCAGACAAGTGCCGTTCGCCGCCGCCCCGGTGGCCGGCGCCTCCTCCTCCTTCCAGCAGCCAGCGGCATACCTCACGGTACGCACCTGGAAACGCCTTAGCGCCGCCGCATGCATTTCTCCTCTCAAGTTCTTAACTTCTTATGCCTGATCTCAGCCATTTAATTTGCAGAACTGCTTCGAGGAGACGGAGCGGGGCATCGTGGCCGTGCACTACTACGACGGCCATCTGCCACCGTACGGCTCGAGCCCGCCGCCGCCGTCGCTGTTCGCGCACGACGTCAGGGATTCCTCCGGCCACAGGCTGGGCCAGCCGCAGCACCAGCAGCACTACTGGATCTGCAGCCCGAGCGAGGGGTCCAGGTCCGGCGGCAGCGGGGAGGAGCTCGACTTGGAGCTGAGATTGTAGCTAGCCTAATTAACTACAGTAGTTGCTGATTTTGTTCTTGGCTTGGGGTTGGACCTCCTACTGTCTACTACTAGGCTAATCGATGCGCATGGGCGAAGCATCATGCATGAGCTAGCACTGTGGGAAAAATTAAATTAGCTAGCTAGCTTTTTATTTTTCCTATCTGCAATTAATGTAAAGAGATTTAATGTGACAGCATTTTGATTTGGCACACACGAATATAATGCGTTTGGGGCTGGGAATATGCATCTTGACGATGACTAGCTTTGTTCACCATCTTGATTACAAAAGCTCATCAGTACGAATTTGCAACTTTACATTTTTTTAAAAAAAAAGCGAAGAAGAACTTGTTTGGGCCAGGCTGAATTCACGTTTGGAGTTCGCAAGAAGGCCCATTTGTGTAAGTTTTCAAAGCACACCACCGAGTCTCACTCTCTAGCCCATGTCCACATCGTCCAGCCCAAGTCCAAAAGCAGGCAGGCGCACCGACACGCGACACGACACGGGCGAAGGGCACGCCGCACTGCCGCAGCTGACGCCGAATCCTCCTCACCCGCTCCCCCCGCGGGCCCCACCCGCCCGAACTGCCACCTCACCTCCATCAGCTGCGAGGGCGGCGAGGCGGCCACGCGTTAGCTTTGTCTATTCCTCGCTTGAATTCAGACTGGACTTGACTCCCACCACCCCACCCCGCGGCGCGGCTGCCAACCCGAACCCCACCCGCTGCCGCCGCGACGTCGCCGCCAAGCAACCGGAGACGCGGGAGCCCCACGCCGCCCTCCACTCCACCCCACCCACGGGCGGCCTCCTCCTCCTCTTCTACATCCCCTACGACGCATACGCAGGCGTCCAAACAATAGCCCGCGGCGGAAAGCGATTCGCCTCACCGGAAGCGCGCGCATGGACCGCATCGTCGGCGGCAAGTTCAAGCTCGGCCGGAAGATCGGCTGCGGATCCTTCGGCGAGATCTACCTCGGTGAGCGGCCGCTCCCAATTCCCAATTCCTTTGGTTCCCTTTGGTTTACTGTTGTGCCTGACTGACCGCGCCGATGTTGTTGCTCCTGCTGTCGTCTTTGCCCCTCTGTTATGTTTCAGCCACGCACATCGATACCTACGAGATCGTTGCCGTGAAAATTGTGAGTTGCCTTGGATTCTCCTCTTCCTACTCATCTTCTCGTCTCTTGCTTTGCCTCCCGTGATTCAGTGGGTTGCTTTGATTCGTTACGTGCGTGTTGGCCTGTTGAGCTGGGTGTGACAGTGTGAGGATGAAATTTGACGGATGGCTGGGTTGCTCTGTTCAAATGTGCCATGATGTTCCTAGTTGTTTCCATGAACAGAGGATTATTCTCAAAAAAAAATCCAAGCCCTGATTTAATTTCAAAAGTCCATTCACCTCTCTTTATGTTTTTTTTGTTTAGTTCTGCTGTGATGATAGTATTTGACTAGTTTTCAACTTGCTGGTGGTTGATGGCCATGATTACGCTTTTCGTAGGCATACCGTAGCTGCTCGCTCCTTCCAGGAATGCTATGATTAGGACAGCATGGGTGAGAGCCGCAATTGCAGTTAGTACTTGCGTGTTAAGTAAAACCTCTCCAGCAGCCTGCTTCCTAGTCTTTTTACTTTAAGCCTTAATTAATTCTTTCTTTGTTCATACTCCCTCCATTCCAAATTACAGGTCGTTTTGACTTTTCCAGATGCATAGATATTATTATGGGTATATCTAAGTGCATAACAAAGTCTATGAATCTTATAAAGCCAAAACGACCTATAATTTAGGACGGAGGGAGTATAATATAATTGGACGCACCGGAGAAACTGACATTCGCAATCACCTCCCTACAGGAGAGCAGCAAGACGAAGCATCCCCAGTTATTTTACGAGGCAAAGCTCTACAACACTCTCCAAGGAGGAAGTGCGCCCTGCTGTTTCACACTTGCAATTGTTTTCTAACATAGACAAGCCATCATGACCTTACCGGGGAAAGCTTCTCCAATCCAGGTGGCATTGCAAACGTCAAGTGGTGTGGTGTAGACGGGGAAGAAAATGTTCTCGTCATTGACCTGCTGGGGCCGAGTTTGGAGGACCTGTTTGTCTACTGCGGCAGGAAATTCACACTCAAGACTGTCCTAATGTTGGCTGATCAGATGGTAATTATAATATCTGTGCTGCCTTTTCATTTCCTTATGGCATCCTGTGCATGATATGTAGACCTTGGAAAATTTTTTAGTAATGTTTGGAAATCTGACTTCGTGAAACTGTTTTCAATAATATGTCTGACAGACTTTCAAACCTTGCTTTCATTTCATTGTTGATCATTTACATTGTTCACTAGTTCCACAAATAACCTCTCTGTATTAACTGTATTAACGTTTTGATAAATAATCATCATGGCAGATTACAAGAATCGAGTTCATGCATTCCAAAGGGTACTTACACAGAGATATAAAACCTGACAACTTTCTGATGGGTCTTGGTCGGAAAGCAAATCAGGTACCTGGCTGTGATGGCATTCAAGTTTCCTATTAGGATGGCAATCTACTGAACTGGCTTACCTACAGCTCCACTTGTGATTATCAGGTATACATAATTGATTTTGGGCTTGCCAAAAGATACCGGGATTCTACTACGAATCGCCATATTCCTTACAGGTGCGATTATATTTCTAAGATGGCATTTTACTATATTCCTGACAATGATTTAGGCATTTAGCTAATCTTGTACATCTGTGAACTTTGCTTACCAACCTGCTTTTCTGTAGAGAAAATAAGAACTTGACTGGCACAGCACGCTATGCAAGTTGCAACACCCACCTTGGGATTGGTAGGTTATAACCCCCTGAATACCTGTGAAATCACCATCTGAATTCGATTTTGACCATTATTGTTGGATTTCATTGGCAGAACAAAGCCGCAGGGATGATTTGGAATCTCTTGGTTATGTCCTTCTGTATTTTCTCCGTGGAAGGTAAGTTTATGTTTTATGCTGTGTGATAGCACATACTGTGATGTTGCTTGTGGTGAAGTCTGTTAGAGACAGTGTGGTGCAATATCTGACAAATGTTACCAGGAAATGCCATTAGCTTGCTCTGACGAATAGCAACTTTGGCAACTTAATTGCATAAAACTGCATACCACTTTCAATAAAAATAGGTTAGTACTAACAATTGGCAATTATTTGAGAAGGGTTGTCGACTTGTCGTGTAGCAAGCTTATCTTCTAAGAACTACCCTTTACATTTGAGAGTTACATATTCTAATCTCAGGCACTTGACCAATTTTTTTATTTTGCGCAACATATATATGCAAATGCACATATTACACTGAAGTTTTACTCTCAAGGTTACCAAACTGTTGACCTATGTGACACTGAGGTAATAGAGCTTGATGTCCACCTTCGTTTATGTTAGGTCCAAAATCAGAGCTGTCATACTTTTCAAGTCTCAACATTTTTTACTTCAATTCATGATAAGTTGCTAACTCTAACTACTCTGTTATATATTGCTGGGTGAAGCCTCCCGTGGCAGGGACTAAAAGCTGCAACAAAGACACAGAAGTATGACAAGATATGTGAGAAAAAGATATCAACTCCTATCGAGGTTATCTCATGAACATATTAGACCATTTTATCTGTGTGCATATGTCTGTTTATTACTGATCAAGAAAACCCATGGTCAGGTCTTATGCAAATCCTGTCCAGTCGAATTTGCATCTTACTTCCATTACTGCCATTCATTGACATTTGATCAGCGACCGGACTATGCATTTGTGAAGCGACTTTTTCGTGACTTGTTTACCCGCGAAGGTATTCCCTGATTAAGTAATACATGCATGATGTCTCTAATTTTGTTATTCTCCTATTGTTCTAAAACCAACATTTTACTCATTTTTAATAGGTTATGAGTTTGATTATGTCTTCGACTGGACAGTTTTGAAATACAAACAAGGGCAAAAACAAAAGGTATGCCTGATTTCTTTCTTTGTGCCCTTTTCCTTTGGGGTGATGGGGCTGATGGTATGGTATCTATTGTTTGTACCTCTATAAGGTTGCAACTTCAGGCATGTGCTTGTGCTGTTCGGTTCTAGAGTTACTCCATTTGTTTGACTCTGCTAGTTGTTATATAACTTCGGGAATTGAATGCATTCTGCAAAATCCTAAAAGAATCCCTGAACCATCTTCTCGAAGTAATAAAGCTCCAGTTATCTCTTGTTACAGTTGCATCGTATATATGCATGTGGTGATGTTTCGTAAAGAGCAAGACTGTTGCTGGGCGAAATATGGAATTCACTTTTCATGCCCGCGTATCTACAACTCTGCTTTCTAAAACATGGAAATTTAGCCAATTATGGTCTGTTTTAGGAAGGATTTCACAGAACTTTTGGCAGTTCGTGATAGTTATTAATTTGGGCGATGGTGCAAGTGCAACTCTGATGGCTACTTAACAAATTGCCTTCTATTTGCAGCAAAGCCCTGGGGCACCAGCTCGACCAATTCAAGCAGATGTACAGAAACAAGCAGGTAATAGGGCCTATGCACTTTTTGATGCTCAGCTACATATGGGTACATCTGTGATTATCATTTCATGGTGTGGTTGGTGTCTTGGTGATTATGAAGATCAATAAAATATCTTACATAAACTTGCCTGTCATTTTATTTATTGTTTCTGTATTTCTTAGGACTGAGATGAACCAAATCTTGTGGTTCGGTTACTGTCTCGGTTGGTCATGTTATTATTGCTGTATCCAATAGGACTGAGAGATGATTGATGAGATCAACCAAATTTTCATGTCTGTTTACTGTTTCGATCTGCTATAGGATTCAGACTTGATTGGTTAGATGAACTAGAATGTTGTCTTGTATTTTCTATTTTTTTTATGTTTGCAATGTGTTATAGAATAGGTAGATGATTGATGGGATAGACCATATGTCTTGATATAAATCTATAATTTATTATCATTTCATCGCAGTGTAGATTGTGCTTATCAGCTGATATATAGTTGGACAAGAGGCACTTTTCGCTTCTATTCAAAAAAAAAGCCATGGTTTCATCCACCAAATATGGTATAAGTATAACGTTTATGTTAAGCGTCGGGATCCAACTTCTACTTCTTGTTACTTTTAAATCTGGTTGTAGTACATCAGATTAGAACATTAGAAATCATCCCTCGTGTTTGCCAAAGTTTGGATATAGGTTGATATGCATTGGCGGCTTTATGGTTAACAGGTGTAAATGGTGTTTTTCATCATAATGAAGCTCGGGAGCATGTAGAGACAAGCCATCCAGCAGATCAAGCTGTACAGTCTCAAGGCAAACAGGCAACCAATAAAGATTGGAATTCCAGCATGCAGCGTACATTGAACCTTGTAAGTTCTACAGATCAGTTTAGCATGTCTAATTTTCCTGTGACCAATAAGGCGCATTTACTTTCCCAAGGTCCAATTCTTTTGAGGTATATTTTTGATTTCCTATACTAGTATTGGATAGGAACAAAAAGTTTGAATCTGATTCTTCTTTTCTTGTTGGACTTCCTGTTCAGTTTTTTGTGCTGACTTAGCAACATTAGAGTGCAATTTGAGTTTGTCGCACCTGAATTAGTGCCTTTATCATATATAGAAAAATGACACTGTTTTATGATAACTCAGTTTGAGGAAGGTGACTTTGCCCTACTTGAAGAATGCTTGTTTCATGCTAATGATTGTTTCCTCCTATATTACTTTGGTTCCTTGAGCAGTTGTATGATATTTAATAAGATAGTTGACCATTTCAGAGACAAGATGTGGCTGCTGGAAAAGCACAGCTGACGTCTGTCCCGCTTCTTAGTTCCCCGTGGAAAAATGATGGTGATTCAAGACAAAATGGAAAATTTGATGCCGTTCACCACAATCAGGGTTTTGTAAAAATAACTGGCTCATCTAACAGCTGGATTCCTACATTCCAGCACAATGCCCCAGCAAACTGACAGGTAAATCTGTAAGATTAGTCTAATGATTGTTTTTGCTCTTGTTCTTACTTCTAGCGTCCTTAATGAATTCCTGTTCCTATATAGATCATGTTTGGTGGAGGAAAGAGGAGATACAAAGAGTTAGAGAAGGCCCCTGTTCCTTTGAGGTGGTTCAGAGTCAAGTGTCGCACAGTCAATGTAGACTCTTGTTTAATCTGTGTTAGTGAGGTGGCTACTGATGCATTTGATGATGATGCTGCCTGCTAATTATGGAAGGTTTGCTCGCTGTTGTGATGAATGCTTGGGCAGTTCGTCGGACTGCTGCTTAAACATTTCGTTGTAGGAGTCCTGGATGCCTTGTAAATTGGTTACATGTTAATAGATGTATGGTTTGAGCATATTGCAAATAATTATGATCTGGATTTCTGCACTTTCTGCTGTCAATTAAATTACACATGTTACAACACGATTGTTTATTGAAGTTAGCTTTGTCATCTGAAATGTTTTAGCATTAGGTACTGCAGAGGCTCAACTGAACAGGGGTAGAGTATGCCATTCTTAAGTTGACTTTGTCGACATTGGTATTTCCGTATCTTTAGCAGGTGATGCACAATTGGTGAAACTTTTATCTTCACAAATTTTACTCTACAAATGAAGTGCTATGTTGCTTATGGATGTGTTTCATATTTATTGCAGCGTGATGCTGGCAAGCCTTGGAAAGCAGCTGAATATCTTCTGATGTCATCATTTCATTGTGGAATCGTTCAAGTTGCCAATTTTTTCTTAAAAAAAAGGTATGAATGGTTTAGTAAGTAAAGTCATGGAAGGTGGTATAGTTTCTTATCAGTCTTGCTCTGGCAATGTTTCTGACATTACCTTCTAATGAAGGCTTTAGATAAACTTGACTTTTGTTAAAGCGTCTACTTTGATGGAATATATTTTTATCAGAACCAATAACTAATGGTTGATCTTTTGAGGGTCTTCCTGTTAGTTTGTTTGTCCTTCTCTTTCACATAAATATCTTGTAGCAGAGTAGCTAAAATATTGGGTACGTTCAGCAACCTGTGTGGCCAAATATTGCTATAATCATAACAGAACCTACTACCATTCTTTCTTCTATGTTGCTATTATCTTTTTTCATTTCATAAGCTTTGGTGATCCTTTCCTACTCTATTTGACTCATGTTCCAACAAACTCTATATTTACATAAGTTTGCTTGCAGAAAACTTGACTGTTGATAGATGACGAATTTTCTGGTGCTACAGGTTTCCATGTCACCGTTACACTGGCCAAATCCAGCCATCGGAGCTGTCATGACATTGTTGCTTGCCTGGTTGTGTTAGTGTAGTTTTGTATCATCCATCCCGACAATCCTAGGTATGGAGTAATGTTCCTTTCTAGTGCTATGTAACATACTGAGGTGATGTGTGTTCCATATAATTGTCAGTGTATATTGGTGATTGATATTGATTGCAAAGTTGTAAACGAATTCATGCATGCAAGGAAAGTAAATTTTAAAAAACCTCATCTGCCTTGCAGCCAGCACTGTTTGCATTTGAACATGGGCTGCATCAATGAACCTTTGAATTGTTGATTGCTTATTATGTACTCCTAACAAGGTCCAGTCATTTTGTATGCCCACTCTTCGTTTGTTTGCACACTACTGCCTGATTGGTTCATTTGATGACTC
The DNA here is from genome assembly GCF_000263155.2 of Setaria italica. Taxonomy (NCBI): domain Eukaryota; kingdom Viridiplantae; phylum Streptophyta; class Magnoliopsida; order Poales; family Poaceae; genus Setaria; species Setaria italica. The sequence continues at coordinate 542,832 of NC_028454.1, read as the reverse complement.
GATCTGAGCCTTACAGTCGCCTCAGACTTGTTGCTGCCTCAAATGAGGAGATGCTCGACAGGGGGCCTGGGGCAGTGAAGCTGTGGTTTTCATCCAAGTAAATGATGCCAAGTCTACCGATTTTTTTCATGTAAATTAAGTCGTGGAAATCTGGGAGACGCCAGGAGGTATGTAATCTCCCAAAATTTCGAACTCTGCTCCTCACTCACTTTACTGAATGGGCAGTGCTCCTGCTGTATTATTCATTCATAATAAAGATAAGACCCTAGAAATTTAAGCTACCCAATCCTTTGCTGACAATGTTGGTGCAAGGTTATCATTTGAATTTCGTAGCACTGTGTATGTATACTGTTCCGCCATTTCCTTTTACTACCTGTTATCTTTCTCGTATGTTATGCTGTTTGTACAATAAGCTGCATCCGTCTATGCATTTCCTTTCCTGGATTAAAAAATGCAGCTTTTTTTTAAGTTTCCTATGCTAACTAGTGTCATGTATGTACTTAAGACATCGATAAGGTTGCTTTGGTTGGGCACTGGGAGTTGGTGCCCCCAAAATTTAGGGTCTTGTCGAGCGAACGAACAGCTGCTTCCACTACCACGAAAGAGTCTTATCATCACGTTGTAGCAGCACCTTTTATCTTTTCCGTGCACGAACGGCGATGATGAGACGCTTGCTTTCTCAAGCGTGTAGTATTTCTTTTGGCATGCTGGAGTGGAAAAAGGAAGGAAAGCAAAACAAAGCTTGTCAATTGCTTGGGGTTATATTTTTCTAGGGAAAGCCAACAAAAAAACTACTAACTGGAAACAAGTTTTTGCCTTATGCCTCTTGATCTTGATGTCACTAAGCACTTAGGACAAGCTCGATGTATATCTGCATCATGATGTTGCTCACTAAGAAATACAGGAAAGATGGGATGCAGAAGATCAAAGATAAATAAACCTTGTAGCATAATGTGTGGGATCATGAGCAGGTGGGTGGTGGACTAGCGTCGGCCAATTACTCAATTTGCTTGCTATTCGGGGAGCTTTAGCCCGAGAAAAAACATGTACGGGCAAATGAAGCAATTATGAAAAAGACAAGATAGCGCTCCTTGGTGCAGCTCTTTATGTTTTTCTTCTTTTGAAATGGTACCAGAAGATACCAGTCCAATGTACCTGCAAAATTGAAAGAAAAAACTGATAGTTATTTTATTTCAACCAGGAGGAGAACAATTCTTCTTGCACAGGATTGATTCCCAGATTCGTGTCTCCAAATGCCTAATGGGCCCCTTGACGCGAGGAGCTAGCAAGAATTCTTGGCACGAGCTGCAGGAAACACGGATTGCAGGGCGCATCATTCCCTCCAACATGAAAAGGAGGAAGCCCTGAATCATTCTCTTTCCGTAAGCACCCAATCATACGGACCATTAAAGCAGACAAAGAAGAGATAAGCAAGCCCCATCAGCATATTTCATGAAAATACGAAAGCAAGTCGCTTTGATCACCAGGATGCTAATGACAAGGCATATTCCCTTGTTTGTTTCATGTGATTCAATTTCGTCACTAGTTGATGCCAAACACTTTTGTCTCAAGTACTTGTAAATGCCATCAGGCATGCGCTTAGCTCGATGTCATGGGCACAAGTACTGCACTTTATTTTGTTGCTGACCAATGATTCAGATCACGCGCACGTAACCACATCATCACCCAGTATATACTAGCAGTGTGCAATTATCTCGCATCTAATGATCACGCCCTGCCTGAAAATTGAAGACCAACAGATGCAGATCCATGTTTCTCTTCCTCTGCTCTGTTCCTTGTTGAGCATGGTGTTCAGTTCATGGGTTCAGTAACTTCAGTCTTTCGGATGCCAACACTGCAAATGCTTGCAGAATCAAACTGGGGTTGCTGTGCTTCTGTCAGAGAGGCTTCACCTCTGTACTGTATCAACTATCAAATGCTGCACGATCATATTGCCTTGCTAGATTGAACACCATACTCCATACTCCAGGCACCATAGGCGTGGCACACAAAGATGCTGGCCACTACGCCGTTTTACTTTGAAAAGCAAAATTTGAGCTCTTTTCATGGGAGGCCTTGGGAATGAAAGGCATTGCATTTGATTAGACTTGTGTGGAGCAAATGGATCGACATTATTGTTTCTTGATGAAAGAGATAAGTAGCAGGCAATTAGGCATTAGCTGCAGAAAGCCAGGATGTAACTGTAGAAGAATATAGAATTAGCTCGCCCTTGCTAGATGCGCGATAAGTTAATGATGCTGCCTACCAAGCTTGTCTCTTCCTAGCTTCCATATATAGGACAAACCTGACAGCAACTTCCTCCGTGGTGCTCTGCAACTGCTTCCTCTGACAAGAGAAGAGTCCATGTCACTGAGCCCCATCCTAGCATCAAATAAAAACCTTTGGATTCTCTCTCAGTCTACAAGATCCCTCCCTGACATCCTGTTAAGCGTGTGTACGTGCGTACATTATGGCACTCCTCTCCTCTGTAACTGCATGCTCATTAGTGCAACTTTCTTGCTTCACTGGTTGCTAATGTAAAGCTAGCTGTAACCATCAGACTGACTTTTACCCACTGATCACTACATGCAAATTTCAGTTGTTTAAATAAGCAATTCAGCGCCAACCTTTGATTCTCGTCAGGCAATGGAGCAATGCACCGAGCACAATGCGCCGCTTCCCAGGCTCGAGGGCATCGAGGAAGAAGGCAGCCCGGCCGGCAAGTGGGCTCCGACGTCGGTCCGGCAACCAGAGACCCCGACGGAGACGATGGAGTTCTTAGCAAGGTCCTGGAGCCTGTCAGCAGCGGAGATCTCCAAGGCCCTCAAGGTGCTCAGCTGCGGCAAGGCCGCCTCCGATTCTCCTGCTGTTGTTGCTACGACGGAGAAGAGGCCATCAACGCTGCTTGATAGTAATGATCACCGCCAGCAGGTAATAAAAAGATCAAATGATGGGCAAGAATACATGGTACATGAACCTGATCGATCGCTTGGCTGCCTGCTGCAGGGAGCAGACGCCGCCATGGCGGTGGCGCAGGCAGGTGAAGCCGGCAGCGCGATGAGCCCGCCCGTCTCTCCCAGGGCCAACCTGGACGTCAAGCTTCTTCGCGCCGCGGGGAGGGGGAAAACGGTGGGCGCGTGGATCAAGGAGCAGCGGGAGAAGAAGCGCGCCGAGGCCCGGTCCCGCAACGCGCAGGCGTACGCGGCGACGTCCGTGGCCGGGGTCGCCGCGGCGGTCGCGGCGCTGGTGGCCGGCGCGGTCTTCTCGGCGCCTCCGCCGCCGGAGCAGCGGCCCAAGAGCGGGGGCGCGAGCAGCGCCACCAAGACCGCGGCGGCCGTGGCGTCCGCGGCCGCGCTGGTGGCGTCGCACTGCGTGGAGATGGCGCAGGGGATCGGCGCCAGCCACGACCAGATCCTGGCCGCCATCCACTCGGCCGTGAACGCGCAGACCAGCGGCGACGTCATGGCGCTTACCGCCGGCGCGGCGACGGGTACGCACCGCACGACAACCCGGAGAAACTGAACTTGACCATTAAGCGAGACATGAGACATGGCCATGGATGGTTGCAGCTTTGCGCGGGGCTGCGATGCTGAGGGCGAGGCTTCACAAGGAGATTCAGGCGACGGCCTTGCCCGGTGACGGCAGGGAGCCGGAGAGGGACATATCGCCGTTGGTCTTCGTGTCCAGGGGCGGCGAGCTTCTCAAACGCACCAGGCAGGGCATCCTCCACTGGAAGCTCGTCACCGTGTACATAAACTCCAGCTTCCAGGTAGTACAAACAGAGGTTCAGTATTAGCACAAATTAAAAAGATGGATCAATGGGTGCTGATGTCGACCAAACATGACCTGAAAATTCTTTGCAGGTGGTTCTCAAGATGCAGAGTGCACATATGGCCGGCACCTTCATCAAAACAAAAAAGTGTAAGATTCAAAACTTCTAGTAGTTTCATCTGTTGCTCTGAAACTTGATGCTATACATCCCCAACTCACTCACCATCAGGTCTGTTTATTTGCATTCCAGGTGTGATCCTCGATGTCTGTTCTGAGATACCGGCATGGGCTGGCAGGGAGCTCGAGGATGGAAGCCATAAGAGAGGATACTTTGGGATCAGGACGGTTGAAAGGGTGATCGAGTTCGAGTGCAGGAGCAGGTATGATCAGCATAAGTGGGTTCAGGGCATCACGGAGATGCTGGTCCGCCGGGATAGCATGAACAGTGCCTTGTAAAATGACGATCGAGCATTTGTGAGATGCGTGAAACATTTGCCTTGTATATTTGGCTTCTAATTGCTGAAATGGGAACTTCAATTTAGGTTGTGAAAACCAAGCAATCACGACTTAAACGGAGAAAATCTTTCGATTCCACATGGAATTCACAACCTTGCATGCAGAAAGATCCAATTTTCAACTCAAATTTTCTCAACTACGTATGGTGCCGGTCATCCGGTACATTAGATCACACGGAAAGAAGCTCTGTATCGCCTCTCCTGGCAGAGGCAGCCGCAGCGACTAACGCGGCCTCAGAACAGAGACCGATGGCTGCCCGGCCGCGTGAGCTCAAGTGTGTGGCTTCGATGCCACCGCGGCTTGCTGCAGAAGCATAGCAGAGGAGTAGAGCTCTCGTTGCAGGGAGCGAGCGGAATCTGCGGCGGACGGTAGCGGAGGCGGAGCGGTCCAGGGGCGCGGCGGTTATAGGTCGCCACAGTCGTTTGTCACCGTGTCCTCCTTGGATTAGTGGCCTAATAATTAGCCGGATGAGGATGCTATTGGCTGGACTCTTTCGGCTTCTGCAAAATCTGCATGCATGCAAGGAAGACGGAATTGATGATATCATCCTCCGAGCATTCAAATTCTGAATTAAAAAAAGTTATAAATCTTAATTAAACTAATTATTCAAATTAAATTTCGATTGCATCATTAAATTTTTTATAACAAGACCCTACTTCACAATGTTTCGAGAATATTTTTAAAAAATTTGTTAGATACGAATCAATTAGTTATGAGTACTGCAAATAAATGCTTGAACACCATGAACAAATAACTATTTTTTGCGAACAAAAAATTAAACATAACGAAAAAAAAGTATAATGAGAATAAAAAGATTGAGCATCACGAACATTTGATTAAAAACCTGTTGTACACATGCAACAATGCTCATGGGGAGAGAATTACTTGCATGTGATTGATGATGCCATCCCACATGCAAGAAACTATAGATCTCAAACGAAACATTCAAATTAAATTCCGATTGCAACATAGGGTTTTTGAAAATAAAAACCTTCAAAACAAGAACCCATAACGAATTTTATTTATCATTATTTTTTAATTATATTTAAAAAAATTGAGATATGTACATCTAAATAAATTATACGAATTCAAGGAACAAAATATATGTACGCATCACACAAATTGTATATACTCAAAGAACAAAAATGTCAACACCCGGAACAAATTATACGAACTCACGGAACAAATATATGTACGCATCAAACAAATTGTATATATTCAAAGAACAAAAATGTCAACACCCGGAACAAATTATACGAACTCACGGAACAAAACATCAAACATATTATAGGTACTCACGGAACAAAAGATCCATATACCTCAAACAAATTGTAGAACCCACGGAACAAGTATTTATACACCTAGAACAAAATCTATGAACTCACCGAATAGAAAATTATACACTTGGAATAAATAATACTAACATATAACATTATTTTCATCCATTAAAATAGAAAAATAATATAAGAAACATGCATGAAAAAAGAACTAAAAAGAAAAAAGAAAATGAAACTATAAGATACCAAATGAAACAAAAGATAAAGAAATAATATACAAATAAATAGAAAAAAGGCACCACAAGAAAACAAAGGAGAAGAAAAGAAAATGAAATTATAGTTCGACATTGAAATTCTCTTCTAAATAATTTCATCACGGGAAACATGTATTTATTAATATAAATACAAAGATTGATCGTAGTACTAGCTTTTGAGACCGCTTGGAGGTGGTACCTGGTATTCCACCAAAGATGACGTTGATAGTCTTGGATGGGGTCTGGAACTTTCTCTCACCGTCTTCGCCTTTGTCTACCTTGGTTTTCCCCTTATCATTGGTACTCGAGGGTTCTGGCAACTCCTTCATTACTCTGCGCAGGTTGTAGCAGTCTATCGCAGTGTGTTTGTGATAAGGGTGCCACGGGCATTGTTTCTTCAGAAGCTCGCTAAAAGCAGGCCTGTCTTCATGTTTGCTGGACCTTTCTTGACCGATTGCGACATCGCTATGACAGTGTTGTCTAGCTTGCGTTTGCGATTTTGACCTCCTGAGTAGTTATTTCGGTGGTCACCGTTACGGTTCTTGTCGTGGTCCTGACCGTTGCCTTGATTGTTGTTGTGTTGGCCTCGATTGCGATTCAACTTGAACCTTTCGATCTCTTTGTCTTCTTCGTCTGCCCAAGATTGTGCCACGGTGTTGAGCGACTTGACGTCCTGGGGGCGTCGTCTGCTGAAGTCTTGGAACATACAGTGATCATAGATACCGTTCTGAAAGCAGTCAATTACGTCTTCTTTCTAAGATGTCTACGATAGTGGCCTTCTTGTCGAAAAAACAACGCAGGTAGCTTCGCAGAGTCTCGTCTCACCACTACTTGACTTGTGCCAAGTTGATTCTATTGCTCGAGCGCTGCATAGCTCCTGCGTAATTGTTGGTGAAAGCCTTCTTCAGGTCTTGCCAAGAGTCGATCGAGTTTGACTTCAATGATTCGAGCCAAGTGAGTGGCGCTGATTCCATGCAAATGGGAAAATAGATGACTTTTGTATCGTCGTTCCCTCCTATAGCTTGAACTGATAATGAGTAGCATTGGAGACATTGAACTGGGTCTTGCTTGCCATCATACTTGGAGATACCCAGATGTTTGAATTTTTTGGGTAGGATAGTCTTTCTGACCTGACTTGTAAAGGTAGGGAAGCTATCGTTGTCGTCACCTCTGTAATCGTCTTCGAGTTCGCATTCACGACGTCGTCCATTGATGATGTTTCGAGCATCGCGATTGCTGTTTATCTTCTATCGGAGATCCTCGACGTCACGTGCGGGTTCGGGATCAACTCTGCGGTGGCGCCGGCCTCCTGTAGGAGTTGCCCGACTACCCTTCGATATATCTCTGTTCTGTCTTGGGCCTTCAATTGCATCCCGGTTGTGTCTGGCATCCTCATGTGGTCGAGCTGAGGGTCTCACGTGGTCTTTGTGGCTACTGCCATGCTGAATTCGCACCGACGGGGTGTGTGACACTGAAGGAATTGGGTTCTGCCTGTCGAGTAGTTCGTAGGCATGTTCCGCTAACTGTGACAATACTGTGGTGTACTTGTCTTGTGGCATGGCACGAGTGATGAGGTCGATGGAAGCGATCGTGGTGAGGGGCGTTCGGTGCTGCCGCATTTGCACGACCTCAAAAGCTTTGTCTAGGTTCATGATCGGGAGCTGTTCTGCCAATTGTCGGCGACGTTTTGCTCTCGATGCATTCCTTGCTCGCCGTCGGGTTCTCTGCCCTTCGGTTTCTTCCCCGACGACGTTGGCGGAGAGTTCATCCTATGAGACATCATTTGGGTGACGCTCCTGGCAAGGATTCCTCTCTGGTTGTCGTTGATTGCCGTCCTCTCCATCACCCGCTGTGATAAGAGTGAAGAGTTCTCTATCTTGAGAGTAGCTACCAGAGCTCAAGGTGATGACTTCTGTGGATCCATCGTCTTCATGGATAGGAGATAGGGGTGTTCCCTCCTATTACGGGAGAACGTCGAGGTGAGCGATGAGGCGTGATTTGTTGTCCTGGGCAAGAAAGGATGGCTTCATGCCTGGCTAGTAAATGAATCTGCCTTGCGGTGTTAAGGTAATCACTAGGCCTTGCTGCGGATCTGATAAAGGAGTCTCCTCGACAGAATCCGAGTAGAGATCGAAGTCACGGTCCTCAAGTGCCTCCCAGTCAGACTGTAATTTGGACAGGGTTGCTTGATGGATAGAAACCGCGTTACAGAGTCCGAACGGGAATTGGCTCGGAGTTTGATTTAATTCATACGATGGCTGAATTGCCTGCTCGTGGGAACCAATTCGAGCGGATGTAGAGTTCGAGTTGTACTCGGAGTCGCTTCTGGTTAGATCGAATTTGTTAAATTTCTTGACGGAGTCCGCCGTAGCTTGGCAACGAAGGCTGATGTCGTGGGGCTTCTCCTCCGGAGCTTCCGTGATGCAGCGGTGGAAGTTTCCAGCGCCATCTGTGACGCAAACCTAGGAGCCAAAGATGAACGTCACGCCTGCTTTGAACGCGACTGCGAGCTTGATGATGACTTGAGCCAGCGAACTCGCATGGAAAATTTTAGTGACTCCCCCTGCCTAGCGCGCTAGCTATCGGTGTTTAAACCCGGCAACTTACCAAGGGAGTACCCGAGGTAGAGTTTTGGTTGGTGGGTGTCTCTGAAATTAGGAGTTCGATGGTGTACGTAGGCACGCGATTTAGACAGGTTCGGGCCGCTAGATCGTGTAATATCCTACATCCTGTGTGTTGTTTGCTTGTATTGGATTGAACTTATCTGGAGGGGGTCCCTACCTGCCCTTATATACCGAGGGAGTAGGGTTAATAGTCGGTTTTGACTAGAGAGTCCTACTCTAACTGTTACGACTAGTTTCCTTATACTCCATATGAACTACGTCGTTCTGCACCGTAGTCTTCATGTCTGATACGTCTCGGCGTACAGCCTCACATGCGGATCTATCCAGACCTTCCAGTGAGCCCATGGATGTATGTACATATGAACTATGAAATAAACCATATAAAGAAAGAATATATACATAAGAATTAGAATAATCAAAGAGAAAGAAAAAATAAAATAATATATATCTATAAAAATAATTAAAAGGGAAAACATTAAATAGAAAGAAATAGAAAAATAAACAAACACAAGGAAAGAAAAGACCAACTCAACCTTATAAAAGAAATAAAATAAGCTAACTTGACTGCCTTAGTCAAGGAAATAAAGATGTGCGAGAGGATTGGAAGGAATTAATGAAAAAGAAAAAAAAGAAAACTAGAAGATAAAATAACTAAGATATAAAGAATAAAGTATATGCATACGAATTAAAATAGAATATATATCTAAAAGGTTCATAAATAAAAAATCAAAACCGACCCTAGCATGCATGCAGGTGAGGACATGCATGCTGCGGTCAATGGACACCATGCATAGGTCGCTAATTAGTGTTACATAGGGCAACCAAATCTTTATTGGGCTGACTGACCTCTTGATGGCCCATATAAATGCTTTATGTGACAAGTCTCCACCGCGGTTCAGGGAGGTTTATGCAATTTTACGACCGGGAATTTTACAAAGGGCCCCTAATTTGGATCGCGATCCAAACTAGGGTGTCTTCCGAAAATAGGCAATCCGACATTTTACAGAAGGCCCAACCAGGGGGTATTTCGCAAATATTCGGCGCCGGTGTCGGAGCAGAGCAGCTGACGAGTCCTCTCTGCGGGCGGCGGTCGCCGTTAACGGTTCACCGGAGTAAGCAGTGGATCGCCTATTCACCGCAGCCGCAGCCGCAGCCGCGTGTCCGTCCGCCCGTATCAAGCTCGCCCAAATCTTTTCACTTCTCGACGCGTCCCATCCATGCTCGCCTGCAGGTCTCTGCTCGCAAGGTGCGCCTCCTCCCCTCGCTCCTTCCCTCCCTCTCCAGCGAATCCTTGTTCCCTCTTGTACTACCGAAACCTCTCGTCGCAAAGGCCAGAGCTCAAATCGCCTTTAGTTAGAACCTCCCCGGTTTAATTTCTCTTTTTCTTGTTTTTCATCTGAGTTAGGGCTAGTCGGCTCACTCGGCCTCTAATTCCATGCGCCGCCGGCCCGCCGCTTCGTTGCTTCCACCAGGTTAACCGCTCTGCTCCCAAATTCTTTTCTTTACCCGCACAAGCTTCGCCTGTTAATTTCTGTACCGGATTTGTACTAGCGAGGTCTCACTGTCACTCGTCGCGGCTGGTTCCGAGCAGACACTGACGATTTACTGTCGCCAGATTGTTTACTTGGGTTGGGTTGACAGTGAATTTGTTGGGCATTGCAGTTTTATGTAGCAGAATTATTAGGACTGCCTACACAGCAACCTTGTAGACCTATGTTTCCACTGGATTGTTCTAACACCCCACCTTTTCATTTGGAGGTTTATATGCTCCGGCCAGTTCTCGTCCTTCACATTTTCCCACTTTGTGCTTCACAGTTGTATCCAACAATGCGATGCTTCGCTGAATTAGTGTGTTGTTCATTGCAGGGATCAGTTGGTCAAAATAAGTTGGCGTCATTTGTGATGGAAGGAGCGCAAGGAGGGTCAAGTAATCTGGCAAAACACAAGAAAAGAAAGTCTCCTGTGCAGAGATGGAGGCCAATCTCAACAGAAGCAGTTCCCCAGAAAGGTGTGCATTCCTTTTGTATTCCATTTGCAATCTGCATTCCTTTTGTTTCAACAGATTAAGTTAATGAAATTAATATGAAGTAATATCACATAAGTGGTTTTGTCAGGGAGGCCAGCTGGCCGGCCATACGAGCCATCTATCAGGAATAGTTTGTTAGTTTCTTAATTGTTAAGTTAGCAGATTGGTTAGGCAGATTAGGTTGGTTAGATAAGGTTGTTAGTTTGTTAGCTCACGTGTACTAGGACATGGCTATATAATGCCAGAGGCATGTTATCAGATGAAACAGGCAGGAATTAAGAAGGATAAAGCCTTCTTCTTGCTCGGCCATGGGCAGAGGCCCCTGGCTGGTGATCTCGACCCCCTCAGCTCCCTCCTCCTTGCATCGCCCACCATAACAGGTTTTGGCAAATTAATGGTATTCTAGAATAACATTGCTTACCTGCTACTCTGAAGTGACATTGTTTACTTTCACTGTACTCGATACTTCCATGGCTTTCTATCATGAGCGTCGCCTTTAAGATCTCGATCCCTTGGCAACCTGGCTTGAATTTCTCTCGGATGCTCCTAACCATCCTGTTTGATAACTAATTGTTGTTGATGCATAGAACTTCAAAAATAATTTTGAAAGCTAATCGCCCTTGTTAATATAGATGGTACCTTTCTTATGGCCCTTTGTTTTCCCTTATAACCTATCATTAATTTCTTGCCATACTTTGGTTCCTGTTTCATTTAACCATCTAGTGCGTGTGGTACACTGGTGCCATTTCTCAACTTTCTTATAATGCCACATGATGCAGATGACGCTAATGAGATATCAAATTCTGGAAGCGGACAAGTTGTAGAAGAGTGCATAACTTCTAGCGAGAATTTGGCATCAGATGGAGCAACTAATGCTGTTATTGAAGTTACCACCAACGATGCATCATTGTCAAAAAATAATATAAGTCTAGAATCCAGTTCAACTAAAGTAGTTATAGAAGACAATGAGGAGGTATCTGGCTTCAATAAAGATCTTGATGAGTCCAATGTCTATGAAACATATTCATTCTCTATTGAGGTATGCCATTCAGATGCATTTATGTAACCTGATTTTTTCACTAATCACTTTGTAGTTTTTTCTCTACCTGCTTTACAGTGTTTGAACAGTATTAATAGATTCAGCCATTCTGTTTTAGGTAGATGTTCCTTTGATGCGCTTTGTGAAAGGAAAGGGGTATTGATCTCAGCTGTTTTACACGTGTACCATTCATTATTCATTTGGCATAATGCTAGGACTTCACCTATGATCTTACTGTGTATTTTTTGGTATGTAGTGGGTCTATGCAGAAGAAGATTGAAGAGGATACTGGAGTGAAAATTATCTTCCCATCATCAAGGGAGGAGACTTCTGTTGGTATATATACACTCATTTTTCTATTTAAAATTGGTTTTGATGTGATAATCTTCTTTGCTATTTTCAGATCTAACTGAAATTACTTTAAAAATGCTTCACTGAATGTTTTTCAGTCCTTGAAGGAACAAGTTCTGAAAGTATTAGGAAAGCATCACAGATGATTGCAAATGTTCTTGAAGAGGTAGATATTCAATGTAATGCTTCAACAGATGGTTACTTGGTTAGCGTATGTTTACATCGCATGCTGAATCATTCTACATGTTAATTTATCTTTGTTACGGTAATGCGGAGAATAATAGTGTGCTATGTTTGGTTTTAAATATGAATTTGGTGAGATTGAAAACTTTTTTCTTATCCATACCGACTATCATTAAGTACAGAAGCTTAATGCCATGCTAACTCCATAATGTACCAATGCTTTAAGTGCGAAATCGACATGGCTCTGTACATGTGTCACAAAATTTTTAGTGCCAATTATGAAACGCATCACATAGAAGAGAATGCTACTGCTTACTGTGCACTAGCTGTTATTTCAAAATGGCATCCTTCTCATTTTGTTCCCTCGCGGTTGTCAAAAGATACTGTCCATGTCCGTGGAGGAATTTGAATCCTTCATTCCCATTCAGCAGCTCAAAAAGATGTACCCGCTGCAGTCTGCAACTGCTTGTTTTCTCATTTCCTGATCTTGTTTATTCACTGGGTCATAATAATTACTCTGTGCTTGTCTTATGTTTCAGGCTGTCCAAAGTCGAATGCTGGACTACTCCCATTTCATATCACTTCCATTGGCTATCCACCCGGATCTTGTTCACAAGCTCAACTACTTCCAGAGCTCAATCCTTGGGGCTTCTGCTTCTAATGAAGAAAGTGATCAAGACAAGAGACGAAGTGAAGGTTCTATTGATGAAATGGATCATGACCACAAGCAAGCAGATGGCTCAAGTGTTTCCATCAACCTTCAAGTTCAAGAAGAGTCTGTTCAAGTGAAAATGGATAGCAAAGGCTCCCGATCAGGTTTAAAAGCTTTTCAAGTTTACATAAGTGCCTTGGATTCCTTGTTGGAGTTATTTCTAGAGTTAATACCGACAACTTTGCTATGCAACTTTGATGCTATTATGAAATGGTGTGTTATCTCTAGCTATAAGATGGATGTTTGGAACTTATGCTCTACCTTAATTCGAGTGTCCCATGAGCACAAAGCATTATCTCAGACGGAATCTCTAGAAATTTGCCTGCCCTTTTGATTAGCATTTTACACATAATTTCTGTTGTTCTATGCATTTCCAAGTTATTCCTTCAGGCTTTGATTTAATTCTTATTTGTCACCTGTAGATTTTGGCATTGACAAGACAATATTCATCAAACCCAAAACATTTCACCTTACTGTTGTTATGTTGAAGTTGTGGAACAAGGATCGTATAGCTAAGGCTTCGGAGGTGCTCCAGGTATTGTGATGCTTCACTGAACCGTAGTAAGGAATGTATGGCTGTCACAACAGTAAGGAATTTAATGCACCATTTTGTGGATGCAGTCAATATCTAGCCAAGTAAATGAAGCTTTGGAAAACCGACCTATCTCCATACAGCTTAGAGGTCTGGTGAGTCTCCTTTGGATCTGAAAGTATATGATTCCTGAATATCCAAGTTATTAGCAATAGGAACTTATTTATACATGAATACTTGGAACAAAAGAAGTCTCAAGAATCTGAGCCAAATACTGAATGGACAATTGTTGCTTGCCTGTAATTTGAAGATACTTTTTTACAGTATTTACCACAGATTTTGTGATGATTTAAACTTTTAAATTTTCAATCAAAGTCAGACATGCATGAAAAGCTCTCATGTTATCAGCACTGGACCCTTATTTATGCATGAAGTGGAAGATAATTTTTTTTGAGTTTTGCCAAAGGGAAATTTGATGTCACAGTGCTATGATACTTGCCTGAAGTTCCAAGATAATTTTAGTAGTTTTCCCAAAGCATTTGTGTGACGATTCATAGTTTCGATGAAATTCAGACATGCATGAAAGGCTCTCCAGCTAAGGCCCGGGTGGTGTATGCTCCAGTGTTGGAAGTTGGTGGGGAAGGACGCCTAGCACGTGCATGCAGTATCCTTTGGATCTTCTGATGAAGTGATAGCTATTAAGCAGTATGCCTATTTACTTTTAATCATTTGGATTTTTCTAAGAAGCAATGTGTGTATTTACTGTTAGATGTCATTGTCAGTATTACTTTATTGATATGATACAATCAAACCATCTTAATATGCATATGTTTCTCTTGACTAACTTGCATTTTATCAGAAGTCATAATTGATGCCTTTGTCAAGTCAGGCCTAGTTCTCGAGAGGGATGCGAGACAAGAGTTGAAGGTGTGTAATTAGATGGTTAAGTAGTTTCATTTTGGTCTTCAGGTTTTTCACTTTTGCAATGTACTTGGCAGTACATATAACTCGTTTCTATGCCTGCCTGTTTGTATTTCATTGTAGTTGTTGAGCTTAATTGTTTTGTCTCTTTCTTATTGCAGCTGCACGCGACCATAATGAACGTGCGGCACCGAAAGAGGTGAAAGCAATAAATTTTTTTGTGCTGGAGACTTGGATATTGGTAATGCTGTGCAGTTCACTCACATTGTGCCTGGCTTGTTCTGACTGCAGCAAGCAACGGAACCGGTGGAACGATTCATTTGATGCCCGGGATATATTCAGGAAATACGGGAAAGAGGAATGGGGTGAATATCACATTCCTGAGGTCCACCTCTCTCAGAGGTTCAAGTTTGACGAAAGCGGGTACTACCATTGCTGCTCGTCGATCCCCTTGCCCGCAGAGATGCGGGCTAAGTGAGGGTCTGCAATTCTGCTTGTTGTAACATACACACTCAGTGTTGGAATCTCTCATCAGGTTTTTTACTTTGCTTGAGGCTCTTCCCATAGGACCTGAGTTTCGGTGGATTTACTGTTTTGAATCACTGATTTCAGTGATGTCCTGTCGTTGGATGCTGTTGCTGATGTTGTATGAGCATGGCAATGTCCTACCTGTAGAGTGTAGAGGGAGGTGGATCTCAGCTGTTGGTGTTGTTGACATTGTTTGTGACCTGGCCCATCCCATGTGCAATAATAAGCCCACGGCTGTGTTTCTGGCTCATATTCTGTGTGCAGTTCGTCTCCAACAGGGTTACGCTTTTCGTCATGTGCTTCAATTTGTCTCCCTGGTCATGCTTTTCAGTGGAGGGCACTGGTGATCATCTGTCGTGACCATCTATGCTCTATCCTGGTCAGTAGTGGTTGCTTGCTAGTGATAGCGATAGAGGAGAAAGTCAGTGGACCTGGGCACTAGCTTGCTTTGCAGAGTGCGCTTTCTGCCGGTCAATGGTTTCGGTTGTTTTCGTGTGCTGTCAAGTGAAATGGCGACGCGAGGTTGAAAAGAAGCTAGCTTTATTTGTGCTAAAATTCTGGGTCCAGATGCTACGGACAGGCTTGTGAGCCTTTCTGCCTGGTATGTTCACAGCAATATCTCCAAGTAGAGATCATTCGAGATATTGTGCAAAGAATATCTACTCGTAGCTTGGTTGGATCTCTCAATGAATAATCTCGGGCATTGGCTAGGCTTGGTTCCCGTGGGTTGGGTGTTGTCGTTTCAGCGACAAGATGTGACCCCTACCTAGGGCTCAACCCATGAGCCATGATCGCAAAGGTGGACGACGATGGCGCCAATCATGCCGACGTTGAAGCAGAAGAGGCTAGACTAGTGCTCTGTCAGCCAATATAATGCAACGTTGCTGCTTGCGTTGTTGCTCAGTCAGCAGCTCACGCACAGATCGATCCACCAGCAGCTAGCCATGGCGAAATTCGCTCTCGGCCACCACCGCGAGGCCGCCGACGCCGGCTGCGTGCGCGCGGTGCTCGCCGAGCTCATCCTCACCTTCCTCTTCGTCTTCGCCGGCGTCGGATCCGCCATGGCCACCGGTAACGATCGCTGAAAAATTAAAACTTGCATGTCGTGCTTGTACGTACAGAGATCTATTGGCATGAACTGAAACACCGCGAGTCGTCCATCCATGCATGCAGGGAAGCTGGGTGGCGGCGCGGACTCTGTGGCGGGCCTGACGGCGGTGGCGCTGGCGCACACGCTGGTGGTGGCCGTGATGATCTCCGCGGGGCTCCACGTCTCCGGTGGCCACATCAACCCTGCCGTCACGCTGGGCCTCGCCGTAACAGGCCGCATCACCCTCTTCCGCTCCGCGCTCTACGTCGTCGCCCAGCTCCTGGGCTCCGTCGCCGCCTGCCTCCTCCTCGCCTTCCTCGCCGGTGGCGCTGCCACGCCCGTGCACGCGCTGGCGGCGGGTGTCGGCACGCTCCAGGGCGTGCTCATGGAAGTCGTGCTCACCTTCTCACTGCTCTTCGCGGTGTACGCCACCGTCGTCGACCCGCGCCGCACCGTGGGAGGGATGGGGCCGCTGCTCGTGGGCCTCGTCGTCGGCGCCAACGTGCTCGCCGGCGGACCATTCTCCGGCGCCTCCATGAACCCCGCGCGCTCCTTCGGGCCGGCGCTCGCGGCAGGGGTATGGGCCGACCACTGGGTCTATTGGGTCGGGCCACTGATTGGCGGGCCGCTCGCAGGGCTGGTCTACGACGGCCTGTTCATGGCCCAGGGAGGCCACGAGCCGCTTCCAAGGGATGAAAACGACTTCTAGGTTCTATCTAGCGATTCTGTGTTCGTCGTCGGTGTCCGCTTCCAAGGGATGAAAACGATTTCTAAGCTAGCCTGTAGGCAGTGAATAAATTGGAGTCTCTAGTTTGTTTGTATCATTTTCTGGACTTTTGTGTGTTCATACCTGCGATGATCGTGCAAGCAAATTCAGACTACGTACGTTGCAACAAGGATCACCTACGTTGCAGTGTGGGCTTTCCACGTTTCAAAAAGCTCCCTCTGTCCTCTCTCACGACTCTCCTTACCATCCATGGAAGGGTAACAAAAATTATGGATGCATAATTGCGGAAAGGCCGTAGGCGCTACGACTACTTAGTCTTGGACCTGACGGCGTTGGCGGCCCGACTCGATAATTTAATCGGGAGAAATCCTACATGGCATCAAACCAACGCATATAAGACACTTAATGAACCGTTAAACTAGTTAATTGTGCCTAATCACTGACAAAACAATAATTATTCACACACGTATTTAAAACAGTTTAAGTTTGGCGATCCGTCGAGTGTCCCCGGGATAATCCGAATCATCCACGTACAACTTGAATCTTAATCATACATCAGGATCGTTTTCACGATGGGAAAGCATCACCAAGCATTCCCGTTTACATAAATATTGGAAGGTACGAATTATTACATACCATATATTGAAACAAACCCAACCATTCTTTACATAAATATTGGAAGGTACCATATATTGAAACAAACTTAAATAGAAGTCCAACCATTCTAAGGAGTTTCAAACTTAATACAAGCTAGGGATAGTACTGTTATAACTTAATTAAACATCTAAGGTCCAACACTAGGGCATTTTGGGACTCATAAACACCCTAATTCTTCAGGTTCTCCTCCTCAAGACAGTTTTGGGTCTTTTGAAAATAACTTAAAAAGGATCCCTTAAGTACGAAGGTACTCAGCAAGACTGACCCGTCGTATAAAAATAACTAAGACCTCAAGGAGTATGAAAGCTTTTTTGTGGACTCGGTGACTCAACATTCTACAAAAAGCTTACTACTTGTGGAACCTTAGTTTTGTCATTTTAATAATAATTAAATCTTAACTAACCAGCCTAGGTGAATATATAAATCATTTGCTCAAGCAAGTGGTACTGATCATCATACAACAATATAAATTCAAGGAAAAATATTATATTCAACTTGTTACTCCTACGATGCTTAAGCGACGATCAAGTGCATTCATAACCAATTGCAGCGATACGGACCGATTTACATCCTGCAGGATATACCTAATCACCAGCTATGCACAACTGCGCGGGTTGTACATAACAACCTTTCAATTAGCCGTACCCAAAGACCGAAAACATAATTACCCAAATCCGGGAATGCACCCCCACGTCTGGCTCCATGTGAGTTTCAGGCTACGTCCCCACCTTTCTCCCACACGCCAAGCACGGGTAAGAACATTTCCAATCAATAAGCCAACTAACCTACCGGGCTTGCTGTTGATCAAAGGTTAAGACAACGAACATGCATTAAACCATATTATTCTCAGTAGATAGAACTACCATCTCTAGCTTCTATCCACATTCTTCGAAATCAAGCCATTTCCTTGATTTAAGTGTATGAACCAAATTATCCTTAAGTGATTGAGCAACAAAAGTTACTCAAAGGTAGAAACTAAGCAAAACTAAGCATAGGATGATTACTAATTATTTTTGAACAGGTGGCAAAGATGTCCTCACAATTAAGGTTGGATTGTGCATAAAAGTAATTTTCAATCAACTTTTAGACTTAATGCATGAATAACAAACAACCAATAATGTGGACACATGAATTATGGATTCTAAAAATAGTAGGCTTAGATGCTCTAGGGCTTGCCTGGGGTCACGAAAAAGATAGTATCTTCAGAAGACCCTTCAAATATAGGAGCAACTTCAATAACCTCCTCGTACTCCTAAGGTTTTTCAGATAATTCCACAAATTCAACTCCAGGAGCTTCAGATTCTAGATATGATGCAAGTCATAGTTAGAATATACAAAACTTTTTGAAACACTGACTATACAACTTATCTTCATGATAAATTTGCAAGCCAATACTAATCTACCAATAAAAGGTTAACCCTCAATTTATTTCTTACTAAACTAACCTTAATTATTTTAATTTATTATAAAAGGGGTTATCAAATAATTACTAATCTCAAAACCTAATTCCTAATTATTATTATTTTTAATTAAGAAATCATTATTCAGAATTTTATACATTTTATAAAGATTAAATATTTATTTAAACATAAGGCACTAAATAAACACCTAATATTTATTACTTTTTCCTAGGGTTTAAGAATTTTAATGCATACAGATAAATAAAAAAAACTAACAAAATTGGTTTCACTAATTTTGAACTTTTCTACAAATTGTGGTGAATTAAACAAGAAAACTGGAATTTAAATCTATTTTCTAAACACCTAAAACCATTTTCACCCGAAACCCCCTGGAAACACTCTTCTAACTCACCCTCTTACGCTGACACGCGGGCCCAACCCAACGCATAGTGTACCCGCCCCAAACTGCGGGTACACCGGCGGGTAACTGCGACGGCTCGTCGCCGGCGAAGATGACACCACGGCTGGACTCCCTACGACCGTGCGCACCTACTGGGTGTGTTGCTGTCCCAGGTCGTGAGCTGTACAGGGGGTGTGCGGCGGTGGCGGTGGCGGTGGACACGGCCGTGACCCGACCGGCGCGGGCGACGACAGCGAGCGCTCTCCGGCCAGGGACACGCCCAAGAGCTTCTACAGCACCTACACTAGCATCTAATACCAAGGGCTCAAGCAAGCAGAGGCAGCGTATAGGGGCTCACCGAGGCGGTAACTATGGCAGCCGGCGGACAGGAAGACGGCGAGAACCAGCTCGCCGGCGGGGAGCAGTGGAATTGAAACACGTGGGGCGTGGATTAGGTTGTGGCGGACCTGTGTGCGCGAGCGATTGGAACGGGATCCAGCAAGGCTCCCGGAATCGAGCGCGAGGCGGCTTGTGTTCTTGCGGTGGGGAAAAAGAAAGAGATGGCAGCGGCGGCTTGGATCTTTATAGGCCAGGGAAGGCGGTAAGGAGGCCAGCTGCGGCTCGGTGGCGTGTGCGCGACGCGGAGGAGTCTTGGATGGCAAGGCGGACAGCTGCGTGACGGTCAAGCGATGTAAGGCGGCGGCGCCGGCAAGCAGGCAAGCGAGCTGCTGGACAGAGGCGGTTACAGGGCAATACTTGCTTGGAAATTGGACTGTTCGTCGACGAATTCCATCCAAACCGATCACCAATATGTCATAATTCTTTAACAAAAGTTGATTCTGGTACTATCAGCTACAAATCTTAGATATACCTTTTGTTCTCAAACTCAAAGGATTTTGAGATCATAAACTCTGAACTTGGGCAAAAACTCGAGCTTTCTCTGAATCTTTAGAATCTGCTCGTCAGTTTAACATCCAATGCTGAAACAGTGCAAACTTCCATTTTTTTTGAGCTCCAAATTAAATATCCAAACTCAGTTTTCTTTGATCAAGAGCTACTGTAACTTGTTATTTATAGATCATACATCCCATTTTACTTGGACTTGTCCAACATCCACATGTAAAAATCTTCAATCCTGAACCAAAATAGGCCACTCATCACTGCATTTTAGAGCTCAATGGCATTAGCCATTCAGTTTCGTCAGTGATCACTCAAACAGTGTGAACTTTCAAACTTTGGGCCTCATTTAAAATTTTAATTATTTGATTTCTCTGGCCAAAAATTTCTCCAAATTATACACTGACTGTCCAAGTTTACTTATTTTCCAAAAACAGCCAGAGTTCAAATGTGAAAACTTCCAGAAATCGAACTCAAAGTTGACTAGTTGCCACTGTTTTCAGACTTGCGAATTTTTAGACTCTGAATAGTTTGCCCAAGTCAACAACTTTGACTATGCTTTTGAGGTCCTTCTGACTTGAATTTGATCTCAAACTTGATTCCTTTGAACTCTAAACACCTTCAACTCTTGATCCAAATTTGGTCAAATTTTTCCAAGTTTGAATCTTTAATTTGAATTTAGGTCAAATTTGCACTCAACTCATTTGACCTCTTTTTAAGCCAAATTTCATTGTTGACCTAATGATGGCCTTCTTTAGATCTTATACACACTTGGTGTTACAACCTCTCCCCCTTAAAAGAATCTTATCCCGAGATTCCGGTGCTAGATTCCTTCTTGACAACGGAAAGGAAAATGCATCATGTACTCTTCTTTATATTACTTCTCAAAAAAATTGATAGGCTGCTTTTGTACATATCATACATGTGCTCACTAAACTCAAAGTTCTTCAAAGAGTTCAGGATACTTGGATTCCAAATATTCTGCTTGGTCCCAAGAAGCCTCATCTTTAGTATGATTCTTCTATTGAACCTTGTACAAATTTGCTACTTTTGGTTCTAGTGTCTCGAGTCTTCTGATTCAAGATCTTAATTGGCCTTTCTTCATAGGTCAAATCTGATTCTAACTCAAGTTCGGGGTCTTCTAGAGTCTCTTTAAGAACTCTTAAACACTTCTTAAGTTGAGATACATGAAACACGTCATGTATAGAGGCAAGTTGGTCTAGCAGTGAGTGCTTGTAGGCAAGTTGGTCTGGCAGTGAGAGCTTATAAGCAAGTTAACTCTACATCATATCTACCGGAAACATGCATGCGCAACAATATTTGACTCTATAACAAAAAGAAGCCGAATATTATCCAACCCTAAAGAAACATTATAAAACTATTCATTTGATTTAACGCTATGTTTGCATTTAGAATACGGAGTAAGGCGTGGATGGATTTGGACTTGATGCAATCCTAGCTCGACAACAGCAAGCCCTTAATATGTTAATATGCCTCGTTGTCAACTTGTTATTAGCATTCTTATATATTATATCTTACTATTACTAATTGAATATTCTTCAAGCAAGCCCTCCATGTTAACTTTGGGATTGGACGTGCTAAACAAAAACCAAACTCTGGTGAAAAGGCAACCACCTGACTATTGATTTGGTGGATTCTATCAGTGATCGATATAATATGTTTGGACGTGCTAGATATAATATGTTTCTAGATTATCCGCCTATGTTATTATGAAAAATTAACCCAACGTACCTCTAATATATGCTTCTAAATTATACACCTACATCATATTAGGAAAAAAAAAAGACATCCAAAGTACCCACAATACATGCATTTTTTTTAAAAAAAATAGCCTAAAGTTCCCTTAACGTCCATCTATGAATTACCAACACCTATTGTATGAAAACCTAACCCAACTAACTCAAATACATGCTTGTAAATTACCCGGTATAAAAAAAAAGAATCTAAAGTATCACCTGAACATGATTTAGTTAGAGGTCTCTCTCTAAAAGAAAAAAGAAATATATACTCGCAAAAAAAGAGAAAACAAAAATAAAGCATGGATAGCCATGCAGATATATAATGAACACCGCACATGTATTGAAAAACAAGAAAATAACTTTAACTTCATGTTTTTTGCGCATTACTCTTGCGTAATTTTGACCCAAAAAAAAAACAAGCGCAGCATGTTTTTTAAACAAAAAGATGTACATGTGCAATATTATTTGACTCTCTTAAGAAACGAACATTATCCAAGACTAAAGAAACATCATCAGACCTATTAGAGTGCTAAGTATTTTCGTGGGAGATTAAGAATATATGGGGTTAGGGGTGGTTAGGCATGCTACAATCCTTGCTCGACAACGCCGAGCTTCGTAATATATATATTATGAAGGAATATGACGAAAGGTAGGAAAATAACGAGAATGATGATTTTATACTACGAGACTCTGATTAAATTGTGATTAAATTGTGGGCGGCAAACCTGATGAATATATAAATTGTGATTAAATTGTGACATTGCTAGCTCCTGCTGAAGACTGAAGTAAGTCGTAGTACCCCACTGGAGTACGTGCCTGTTCTATGGCGGCAAGACGGGTCCTATGGGAGCTCGACACGCCAGCAAGGCAGGTTTCAGTTTGAAAGTGCTCTGCCGTTTTGTGTATGTTACGTTGATATTTTCTCGACGTGACAAATAAGATTGTTTATTTGATATAATGCGTGTTCGTGGGACACACTAACAAAATATAATGCGTACCAGGAGTAGTGGTTCGATATGATGCTGTGCAATAATCCTGGCTTCTTGATCAAAAAAAAATCCTGGCTTCGATTCAATTCTTTAGGCAATGCCTTGCTAATCTACATCGATCTTTGGCAAGTCGTTACTAGCTTTCTTATATGTACATGCACTAACAGCAATTGAACTCGGCAAAGCTATACAGACGAAAGAACTAGGCATTATATTTTGTTAGTGTGTCCCATCAGGTAGCCCAGCTAGGCAACGGACTAAAGGCAAAACTACCACTGTGCATATGCATACGATACGACGTGGACCGATCGATCATCGGCTGGGTCGGTTCCAAAGCAAAGTGAATCAATCATCGATCAACAGTCACGAAAACATGCTCCGTATGCATGTGCATGGTACTTGCATGCACCTGCACATCCTTTATTTCGTCGTTAGTTTTTTTTTAACAACATTTCGTCGTTATAGTTTCAACCTCGGGTAACATGATTCTTCATCCACAAGTAATAAGTTGCATTGGAAAGACGCAATGCAAGCACGTACCATTGAAAAAAAAAGAAAAAGAAAAGAATGGCTTGCCGAATATAAGATCCCGGCCGGGCGGCTGCTGCTTAGCAGATGCCCCCCTCCTCTTGCCTATATAACAAGAAGCTTTCTTTCTTTCACAGATGGAACAAGCAAGCTAAAGTGTGCCATCGAATAAAGATCTCTCTTAGCTTATTCTCCAACGCCCCCTGCTGACCAGCTGCTATCTCTTGTGTGTGCCTTTAATTTGCCAATGGGAAAGCTGGCACTTGGTCGCCGCGGCGAGGCGTCGGAGCCGGACTTCTTCCGCGGCGTCCTCGGCGAGCTCGTCCTCACCTTCCTCTTCGTCTTCATCCAAGTCGGCGCCGCCATGACAATCGACGGTATGCAGCTACATAGGCAGCTCGAGAGAGTTTCAAGTCCATGCGAAATGATCATCCATAAACCTATTAAATAATATGACACAGCCACTTCTATTTCTTTTCAAATTATTTGTTTAGAGGTAGTGAGTGAAAAGCTACTAAAATAACCACACTCTTTATATCCTCAATGGACAATTATTAACAGAATGGAAGGCGTAGTATTGACAGTGCGCAGACGTATAGTATTAACAGCGGCACAGCGAAGCTACTAATTTACAATTATTAGTAATTAGTATGAGCAATATATAATACTTATTACATTTTTAATTTGTTGGATCATTGGGTCGACCACACAACTCATTTAAATGAATTAATCTTGATTTGAAAACAATGAGACGTGGGATAAAAATAAACTACAGCTGCTAACCCGTTGCTACCAAATTAATGGTGAAATTAGTGGTGTCACCACATGCATCCTCTTTCATAACTTAGGCGAATGCATCACGATCTTAATTCTTAAGGCTATTTTTAAAGAGCATTTCATATTTATTATTATGTTTTCAAGGATGTCAATTAATTGCTACGTAAGCAACATGCCATTTACGCGTCTGCAGGAAAGACCAACGCCGGAGGCAACCTAACGGCGGTGGCGCTGGGGCAGGCGCTGGCGGTGTGCGTGATCGCGACGGCGGGCTTCCACATCTCCGGCGGCCACGTGAACCCGGCCGTCACGCTGTCGATGGCCGTCGGTGGCCAGATCACCCTGTTCCGGTCGGCCCTGTACATCGTCGCCCAGATGCTCGGCTCCTCCACGGCCTGCGTCCTGCTCCGGTGGCTCACCGGAGGCCTGGTGGTACGTTGGCGCCGCCGCCGCCAGCAGTCATGGTCGTCGTCGTTAATCTATCCGGTATATAATTGTACATACAAATCGATCTATATATGCAGGCCACTCCGGTGCACGCTCTGGCGGCAGGCGTGGGGCCCATTCAGGGCGTGGTCGCCGAGGTCGTCTTCACGTTCAGCCTGCTGTTCGTGATCTACGCGACCATCCTGGACCCTCGGAAGATTCTCCCTGGCGTCGGCCCGCTGCTCACCGGGCTCCTCGTCGGCGCCAACTCCATCGCCGGCGCCGTCCTGTCCGGCGCGTCCATGAACCCGGCGCGGTCGTTCGGCCCGGCGTTGGCCACGGGCGTGTGGACCCACCACTGGGTGTACTGGGTGGGGCCGCTGGCCGGCGGGCCCCTCGCCGTGGTGGTGTACGAGTGCCTCTTCATGGCGCCCGCCGGTGCACATCAGCTGCTTCCCGAGGAGGCGTGATGAACGCCACGCGTGCATTGGAGGAACTTTGATTTGGTTTGGGCTTGCTCCGATCCGCCTTTCGATCTGCTTCCCGAGGTCGTCTGCGCGAGCTTGGGTTTGTTTCTTCGGTTTGGTTTGAGACTACGTACTTTCATGCTATGCATTGTATCATGCTGTTCTATCGTATAGTGCCACGTCAGATTGGGTGTAATGTAAGTTCCTAAAACGTACTTCCAATGCACTGTGTCAATTACTATGCTGTATCATCAAGACCGAGAAATTAGTTAATTGTCGCTTGTATATATTGTGATTAAATGGTTCCATGTGAGGGGCATCTCCGCGCACTGCCAACTGCTGCTTCCATCGGCGGCCTTAATCATGGCGGCGCCCCACTCCTCACCATTAGGTCTGGGCCACCACGCGCTCATATATCTGTTTGAGAGATTAGATGAGCAATATTTGTAAGAAGCTCAATGTTCAATACGCAGAATACTTCATCTTATCTTATAGTCTACTATTAGTTTAAGATATTTGTGATTCAAGTAGTCAAATTGTCACGTTGCATTAGGTAAATAGCATCAATTATATTTTCTCGCTATTGTTTTACTTCCCCTGTAATGCACGAGCATTTACCTTTACTGCATCATGTGTCTTAGTGTTTTTATTTACGATTCTTTGACACCTTTAAGTAAAACTGATGTTTATGTATTTCGCTGCGGTTTTGAGATTTGGTATATTGTGGTGCCCGTAGCAACGCACGGGCTTGCTAGTACTAATAATAGTTGGAGATTGTCTTTGAAACTTCAACATTAATTCTTATTAGATGACAATGCATGCGCTAGAAAATAAAATAAGGAATTCTCAAACAATCAAAAGGTCTAACTAATTAAAAATTTGGTGGATAATAATTATCATTGACAAATTGGATCCAGCATGTGTCTAAGACACACCCACACCTTGAATATTTCATTAGAAAAAGATAAACAGAAACAAATGTGTCATTAAACTTATTTTGGTCTCCCGCTTATATGCTGAAGTCCGGAGACCTAAGGCCAATCCCAATGATAAGTTTCATTTCAATACACAGTACTATCTCTGAATCTCTGAATCCCTGCTTGGATGTCCAGGTCGTCCATCAGTAGGCAACAGGCTTCCAGCTATGGGTGGGTCAGCCACACAGCTTGTATCGCGCTCTAGATGTCGTGTTGTGCAACACACACGGCTGCTCCTAGTTCTTTTTTTCAAGTGAGGCTGCTCCTAGTTGATCTTGAGCATTGCAATAGCTGCTGCACGCATCGTGCCACCCGCAATTCTCTAAAAACACAGGGTTCTTTTAGAGAGAATGAAGCGGCGATTTCATTGAATAATTATTAATTGAAGCCCACTGCATGCATTTGAGCATATGTTCACTTCAGCTTTGATCCAGTTGCTCAAATGCAGTCGGTTGACGGAGCTGTCTGCGTCCCTTCTTCTCTCTCGGGGGAAAAGGGGCACACACTAAATACTATTCCCTCCGTTTCAAATTGTAAGTTATTCCAAGTTTCTTGGAAAGTCAAAACATCTCAAGTTTGACCAAATTTATACGATAAAATACTAACATTCATAATACCAATTAGTACCATTAGTTTCTTCATTAAATATATTTTCATGGTATATCTATTCGGTGCCATACATTTTTTGATCCTCTCTATAATTTTGATTAAACATAAAATAATTTGATTTTTCAAGAAAATTAAATGACTTACAATTTAGAATGGAGGGAGTATATCTGTTCGTTGCTAACAAATAAAGATTGTGGTGATATGTCGTAGTAAGCACCAAAGACATATGTTGCTTGCTAAAAATCAAAGCCAAAGCTTTAATTTGCAGTTGAGCCATCGGGTTCCATCTTATTTTAAAGTCCACCTATTAATATATTGTCAGAAAAAAAATGGACAGCGAAGTCACGAAAGGCCGTGCGAGCGAGATGGGCAAAGCCAAACTAAATCCAGCTGAATTTCTGTCAAACCCACGGATATTTGCACTGACTTCACCAAACGACCCGACACGGAGATCAACTTGCACTGCATCATCGTCGTCGGTTCAACCAGCATCAGTTCTGTCGATCGGCATCGAGGTCGTATTTGCTTGTGGGATCTCATGTAACGCATATTTAGCGTGTATATTATTTTTTTTGCCGAGGATTAAGAATACATGTCACGAGAGGTTTGATTTGGGTGTTCTGCAATATAATAATCCCGGCTCGACTTCATCAAGTCTTGTTAATCCACATTATATATCTTAGACATTATATATCTTACTTTTACTAATTGCATATTCTTTTCTAACATTAGTATGTTCTTCATAGAGCCGCCACATTGCTTCTCAAATTGTACTCTCTTGAAAATGAAAAATAAGGCGGATCTCATGTAACGTATATTTAGCGTGTATATTTTTTTTTGCCGAGGATTAAGAATATACACGCCAAAAAAATTTAGCGTGTATATTTTTTTTTTGCCGAGGATTAAGAATACATGTCACGAGAGGTTGATTTGGGTGTTCTGCAATATAATAATCCCGGCTCGACTTCATCAAGTCTTGTTAATCCACCTCATTGACAACTTGTTGTAGCTTTCTTAGACGTTATATATCTTACTTTTACTAATTGCGTATTCTTTTCTAACAATAGTATGTTCTTCCTAGAGCCGCCACATTGCTTCTCAAATTATACTCTCTTGAAAATGAAAAATAAGGTTAGGATTTTTTTGAAAAAAAAGCAGAATTCTTACTAATAGTTTAGTTTATTCCGTTTTGCTATTATGAAGGAAATAAACTAAAATATCCCTCAATATAAGATTTTTAGTTACACGCATGTTTTTATAAAAAATGAACCCAAAGTACCAGCAATGCATTCTTTTAATTACCTATATGTGCCTTCTTAAAAAATAAGTTAAATAAAAATACTAAAGTATCTGCCTTTAAGTTACCCAGTGTAAGGCCCCTTTGGTAGGTAGGGTTTCTTATTAAAGTGCTTCTCCACCAGTTTTTGGTGAAGTCCTGCCAAATGGGCAATTTCAAAACAGCTCCACTATCGAAGTCAAGGAAAAGCCACAAAATAGTAGCTTCACTAGCTTTTCCTCTCTCTCTCTCCAAATATTAAGTGATCGTAAAATTACCCATATTGTCATTGAGAAGCCTTTTTACCAAATGTTTTGCAAAACGATTTCAACTATACTAGAAAAGTCACTCCACCAAAGGAGCCGGAGCCTAAGCCATTTTAGCAGGAGCTGTAGCTCTACCAAACGGGCCTAAACTTCGAACAGTAATATTGGTACTATTTACCGATGGTCAATGCTTTCAATGAACTTTTGGTCAAGCTCCGCCTTTGGAAATATAGGAACATAAGAAACCGGAAAAGCTGAATAGTTGATGTGCGTGCATCAATTCTGTGTTGAGTGGTGACGAGGCGGAGATGGCGTGTATACTTGCTCTATCGGCGACGGCGAGATGGATCGTGTGGGAGATCGACACGTACGGCGACCAAGGCAGCCGGTAAGCTTTCAGGTCCAAGTGTTCGGTTCTGTCGTGTAGGCTGATATTTTTAGAGAGGGCGACTTCCATTCCATGCGACAGATAAGGTTGTTATTTGCTTGTAGTATTTGATTATGTTTATCATATCGTGGGACGGACTTAGGAGTGGATCTGATTTGGACGTGCAAAGTCGAAAGCCTTGCTAATAACTCCTTCTGATAGTAGTATGTTTAGATGCGTAGTAAAAATTATGAATTTAGAGGAGCTGAAATGATCCATTCCTCAAACGTATTATGCTAATTTGTTACTTATTAAAAGTTACTGAACTGACAAGGAGACAAAGTGATAAAAGCACAGAGGGCAGAATAATTACATGCACGATGAACGACAGCATATGTGTGTGTGTAGCGTGTACCTGCACACAATATACAGAAAGAAAGGAAGGAGTACAGTGCAGCACTATAGTGTCGGGGTAGTGCGGAGGCCGGCATAGAGTAGCGAGGCCCGAAAGTGGTGCTTCCTGTAGACCGCAACAAAAAAAGTGAAGATGCATGGTTGTTGGATCATGTGCATCGTAGGTTGGGTCGTTGGTGCCTTCCAAGCAAATCAGTTGAAGTGTGAGTCCATCCATCCATGGATCGATCAACCGCCATGAACGTACGGCGACATGACGACAGAGCTAGAGCAGTACTGTTGCACCACATGTTGCCGCCGTACAATTCCTCTGGCCGCCCGGCCAAAGTAAAGTAATTCATTTGCCAATAATGCAAGAAACTTTTTGACTTGCGAAATAATATATATACTTATATATCTTCCTCTTTCCTATATATATACATATGCAACACTAGCTTTAATTTCTGTCACAATATAATAATGCTACTGTTCCATCACCTTAGCTTAGCTAGCTTGTGGTGATCCATCCATCGATCTATCGGTTAGCCTTATTTCCGGAGGGATAAGCGAGGATGGGGAAGGTTGCGCTGGGCCACCGCGGCGAGGCGTCGGAGCCGGACTTCTTCCGCGGCGTCCTCGGCGAGCTCGTCCTCACCTTCCTCTTCGTCTTCATCCAAGTCGGGGCCGCCATGACCGCCGGTCGGTTACACCTTATTACCTCGATCGTCATCTCTTCTAGCTGCTTTGCTGGCTATTCATCCATCTCCCTACTCTTTTTTAATTTGCTTCCTATACCTTATCAATAGTAAATTGAATTTATTTACTGAAGCAGATCGAGTAGTAATATATACCGCCTGCATGCAGAGGCCGGCCGATCTGCGGCTATTGTGTCGTTTATTATTACATGCATCCACTAGTACTAGGGGTTGTACACGTCAACTAATAAACGCACGCGGTGGTGGTGAACATCCCTGCTAGCTTTACTTACGGAGGAGACAGGACCGGCCGGACACCGCCCCCCACGTAAAGTGATGACACATTTTTCGCTTCATTACTAAACGAATCTTGCCACACATACTACTTCGTTTCAAAAGTTACCAGGTGAAACTATATAATTTTGTGTCATTTCAAACTTTAACTTGGTCAAAAATATATAATAGTTTGTCGACTTATTTAGATATTGGCGAGTTCACCACCGCCCTGTCGACACAGACACGTCACCGACCACTCAAAAAAATAGTGCCGGCTGAAAATATAGAAAAATGCAACCACCCATGCCGAGTCGAGGACTCGAACCTGGGTAAGTAGGTTCTACCACAATAAACTTTACCAGTTAAGCTACTCCTGTCCATTAATTTTACTGTCCTTTTTAGGTAGTCGTGACCACTCTACGTACCTAATGTCACCTTTGATACAAGAAGGATTCGTAGTAAACCTACCCTATGCCACCCCTTGTATATAATTTGCCCGAACCTAGCACATCCTCCATTAACTCCGGCCGTCGTCACTTTAGTCCATTGTATTGCCATCCTTATGTAGTGTAGTCATTGAATTTACCACACCACTAGAGACAAAAACCTAGAATTTTTAAAAAAAATATCAAGGGAGCCAAAGAACCAGACCTAAATAATAAGAGAGCCAAATAGTTTATTTTACCTTCATTGCATCCAAATAAAATTAAACTGCTACCTGCGGAGTTAATCAAGCGGCAGGGGAGGGGGGGCATGCCTCCCGGCCCCTTGACCAGCCTAAGCCTTCGTCCCAGCACAGAGATGACTCCAAACCACAATCACAACACGTTCAACCCACCCCACAACCACATTATTACGTACCTAGTGTTGGACCCCATGGGTAGAAACACTGTTACCCCAAAGCTCGTGGGAGAACAAATCATGAATCAGAAAAGATGCCTGACATGTGTCCTTCCGAATCCAGGGATGAAAATGCTATAATGTGAATTTGTTTTCTGTTTATAATTAAGACGAAGGTGTTTAAGTTCACATAGGTACCCATGGAGAAGAGAGTTTTCTAAGTCACGGTTCATCCAGGTAAATAGGGTGCATGTAGCATGTGCTCCAATTGTAGCATGTAGCATGGCCTTTATGATATATTTATTTGGTTTTGTATATGCTAATTTATTCTTTTAAACTTAGTCAAACTTAGAAAATTTTTACTTATGACAAAACTAAAACGACATATATTTTGAAATGGTAGGAGAAGGTAAACAATTATCATTACCATAATAGCTAGGGGGAGTGGTATCGCCATCATGATCATATGGGAAATTTTCATTGCCTCGCATATCGGCATATGTGATTCGACACACAGTCCATCCCTGCCAGCCAATTGATCGCCGGTTTGAGGGTCCGTTTGGTAGAGTTGCATCTGATTCTGCTTTTCTATAAAAGCTGATTCTCTGAGAGAAGTGATTCTATGGTTGAAAATGATTCTCTTTTATTCTTTAGCATAAACTTTTAAAATCAGGATGGAGAATAATCTCACAAAATCAAGAGAAACTACTTTTTTCAACTCCCAGCCTCTTAATTCAAGCCAACGTACCCGAATTCGTGCGTGCAAAACGCCGAACAAAATCAAATGCCGATCTGATCCAAAGTACACATGGTATATTATACATATAATCCCTAATCCGATCCGTACATTCATCTGCATGCGTATCTCCGCTGCAGGGGCGAAGACCGACGCGGGCGGCGACCTGACGGCGGTGGCTCTGGGGCAGGCGCTGGTGGTGTGCGTGATTGCGACGGCGGGCTTCCACATCTCCGGCGGCCACGTGAACCCGGCCGTCACGCTGTCGCTGGCCGTCGGCGGCCAGATCACCCTGTTCCGGTCGGCCCTGTACATCGTCGCCCAGATGCTCGGCTCCTCCACGGCCTGCATCCTGCTCCGGTGGCTCACCGGAGGCCTGGCCACTCCGGTGCACGCGCTGGCGGCGGGCGTGGGGCCCATCCAGGGCGTGGTCGCGGAGGCCGTCTTCACCTTCAGCCTGCTGTTCGTGATCTACGCGACCATCCTGGACCCCCGGAAGCTGCTCCCCGGCGCCGGCCCGCTGCTCACCGGGCTCCTCGTCGGCGCCAACTCCATCGCCGGCGCCGTCCTGTCGGGGGCGTCCATGAACCCGGCGCGGTCGTTCGGGCCGGCGGTGGCCACGGGCGTGTGGACCCACCACTGGGTGTACTGGGTGGGGCCGCTGGCCGGCGGGCCCCTCGCCGTGGTGGTGTACGAGTGCTTCTTCATGGCGCCCGCCCGCACGCACCAGCTGCTGCCCCAGGAGGCGCCGTGACGTCACCACTGCCAGCTGCATTTCATCGGAGGGGCTTTGGTTTGATCTGGCCCGTCGGATTGCTCCGTCTCCTCGCTCGCTCTGTCCGTGTGTGGTTTGGGTTTCTTCTTCTTCTTCTTCCTCTCATCCATGCTATGCTTGTTTTGTTTTGTTTGAGAGAGGCCGCTTCCTCCTTGTCATGTATTCCGTACGTGTTCCAACCAATTGGTTGGGGAATCAACAAGAATGCTGCTTGCTTTCATTTTTGCTATTGAGAGTTAATGTAAAAAATTATGACAGTGCATACTACAGGTGTACCGTACGGCTTCTTTTCGATCGTAGTATCGTTTTGCCGAAAGAAATTAAAGCTGATGATCCATACTAGACACCGTACGTCTTTGTTTCGTCAGCAGAGCGTCGTACCAAGGCCGATGGATCGATCTGCAGACCCTGCAGATTCCCTTGTCGCCGGCCAACTTCTGCTTCTGCGTAACCCTCTTATTCAACTTTGACCAGACTGGTCTGTATCTCCTGATGAAAGCCTTCTCCCACCAGCATCCTCCGCTCATGGTCCGCCTTGCATGCTAAACCAGTTTTCGAGACACTGGAAATTACCACTACGTTTTCAAAAGTGACATGTCATCTTTAAAGATTTAAAGATTTAAGTTGATGAATGAAACAGCCTCTTACGATACACAGTTTCATATAGGTTAGTATAGTATTTAGGCCCTGTTTGGAGAGGGGTGTTAAAC
Organism: Setaria italica; assembly: GCF_000263155.2. Taxonomy (NCBI): domain Eukaryota; kingdom Viridiplantae; phylum Streptophyta; class Magnoliopsida; order Poales; family Poaceae; genus Setaria; species Setaria italica. The sequence continues at coordinate 510,060 of NC_028454.1, read as the reverse complement.
TTTAGCACCCACTTTTTAGCATCTTTTAGCACTTGGGCTTCCAAACAGGGGTGCTAAGAGGGGTGTGCTAAAGTTTAGCACCCTTATTTTCTTTAGCACACCCAAGGAGGGCTAAAAGGTGCTAATGGGTGCTAAAATTGATCCCAAGCTTATTTTTTCCCTTGCTGCCCCCCTCTCTCTCCTCTCCACTTTTCCCCCAACCCAGTTATAAATGAGGGCATTGTAGTCATTTCTCACCCAATGTGCTAAACTTTAGCACCCTCAAATGGAGTGCTAAAGTTTAGCATTGTGTATCCGAACGGGACCTTAATTGTTTTACTATAATTGTTTTATAGTGTTGAGATCAAATATGTCATATGAATATATAACCACTTACAGTTGTACCTCAATTAACTAGTGGCACACTAGTCATGGCCACACAAGATCAATAAAAGTTAAGGAGATGAAACAAATAAAAGTTAAGGAAATGAAACAAATCGTTCTCAATGAGGTTTTCATCGTACTTTCAAAGTTAATGCATAATCAGCGGGCGACTAGCCGATGCATTAATATTGTAGATCGATCCAACTCAAGAATCAAGAGCAATAGTAAGAGGCAACGACTTAACCCTAAATAATTATTGATTAGTTGAAATTAACGATGACAGGTCCTAATAATTAGCAGTTCATCCTACCTGCAAAACATTCTTCTAGCATGCATGCATGCATTTTACACGTGGATCTAGCTAGCTATCGCACACATCCATCCTTGTGCGTGGAATGGCGCGCATGCCTGCCACATATCGTCCTGCCGTTGCGTTGCCACAGTGCATGCATGTCGCAGGAATGGAAGATGGTGCATGTCACTAACGACGACGACGACTGAGCAGTAGCCGAACGTAGGCGCCAAGGCATCATCAGTCGTCGTCACCCGCGGCTTGTATGCCGGCGCTTCTCCACCCAGACCGGCGACAGAACCGGCGTCGGCCCCACGAACTCCGGCTCCTCGTTGTCCTCCACGTCGTCCCTCACGGGGATGGCGTCGCCATCGCCCTTGCCGGCCATGATCTCTGCCGCCTCAGCGTCGTCCTCGACGTCGTCGTCGTCGTCGTCGTCCTCCTCCTCCTCCTCCTTCCCCACTACCCGTATCCTCCACACCTTGACGCTCTTGTCCAGCCCGGCGCTGTACACCACCATGCTGCCCTCCACCTCCCCGGCCTCGCCGCCGCCCACGGCCAGGCACCGCACGGGTCCCCGGTGTCCCTCGATGACGGCGAGGCACGTGTGCGTGGCGCCGCCGCCCTTGCCCTCCCGCCTCCACACGCGCATCGTGGCGTCCTCCGACCCGCTCACCACCACCCGGCCGCCGCAGCCGGAGGCGAGGCAGAAGACGGCGAGGCGGTGTCCCTTGAGGTACCCGGCGTGCATGGGGCGGCCCGCGGTGGCCTCCTTCTCCCACACGTTGACGTAGCCGTCGGAGGAGCCGGCGTAGAGGAAGCACCTGCGCGTGCCGCCGGTGGCGGCGTGGCAGAGCGCGAGCGCGTTGACCGGTGAGAGCTCGGAGCGGAGGACGATGATGAGCGCGTGCGCGGTGCCGCCGTAGACGCGGCGCCACATCTTGACGGTGCCGTCGGCGGAGGCGGTGAAGACGCAGCCGTCGGCCTCGTTGACGACCATGGCGTTGACTGGCCCGTCGTGCGCGGCGAAGGAGTCGACGCAGGTGCCGTCGGCGAGCTTCCACGCCTTGACGGTGTGGTCGTGGGACCCGGTGTAGAGGAGCCCCGCGACGGCGTGGAGGACGAGGCAGGAGACGGTGTCGCGGTGGTGGTGGGCCCGCCTCTTGCCGAAGGACAGCAGCGAAAGGCTGCCCTTGGCCGGGAGCGTCGCCGCCTTCTTGGCGCGGATGTGGTCGCACACGGCGGCGGCGCAGACGGTCCAGACGCGGACGTGGTGGTCGCGGCTGTGGGAGGTGACGAGGGTGCCCCCGCACGCGGCGAGGGCCGGGACGCGGCCGCGGCCGACGTCGAGGTAGCCGCGGTTGAAGCAGCCCGGCGCCGCCCACGCGCGGACGCGGCCGCTGTCGGAGGCCGTGAAGAGGACGCCCCGGGCGACGGCCAGCGCGTGCACGTCGCCCTCGAGGCGGTGCAGCGCGGCGAGGCAGTGGTAGATGGCGGCGGGGGAGGGAGGGAACCGGAGGCGGCCATGAAGCGGCGACTGCACCCAGGGGGAGCACCCGCCGCCGCCGCCGCTGGCGAAGGGCGGCTCGGCGGCCACCCCGGGCACGGACGACATGCTGAGGCGCGCGGGCTCGGCCGCCTCGCGCACCGGCGAACGGGCGGCGCGCGCGTAGTACTGGTGCACGGGCGTGTGCGCGCCCGCCGGGCGCGCCGACTTGCGGTCCTCCTCGAAGAAGCTGAAGCTCTTGCGGCGGCCGAAATCCATGGCCGAAATCGATCGTCCCGGCGGCCGGCGGCTACGACAGCTAGGTAGCTGTTACGAGTTACGAGCGGGGTGAATTGAAGGATGGGAGGCACGCAGAAGCAGCGGCCAGCCTAGCGTCGTCGTCGAAGTCAGCAGACGTATAAATTGGCATATAGATGCGGCGACGGACGGATCGCCATGGGTGGTACGGTGGCACGGCGCACGGCGGTGGCCATAAACTCGGCGCGCGGCCGGGGCCGGGGCCCAGCCAGCCGGAGGCACGCAGGATCGGAGGAGTAATGGAGGTCAGTTAATGCGGCTCCTACGTAGGCTGTGTACGTGGACCGTAGCAAGATATGGTGGGAGATTACGTGCACGTGGCGGCGCGCGCGTACGACGAGCTGACCTTCGTTCTCCGATGCCCCGGCGGGCGCGGGGCCGGGGGCCGCCGGTGATCGAGGAGATGATGCAGACGATCGAGGAGGATCTCTCGCCAGATTCGATGATGATCGACGAGACGACGACGCTGGATCGGGCTATACCGTCTGCTCAGGTCTGCTCTCGTACGGTCTACCGCCATTGATCTTGATCGATACATGGCCGGCCAACGAGCCCATGACGGCTATGCAAGAAAGAGTATGTTTTCATTTATTATTTACTGCGGACGGACGGACGGACGCACTGTGTACCTGCATTATTTGCAAGAAAATCTTGCAGAGTATATGCAGCTGGCAGGTAGTACCATGCATGGAGTGTGCGCATTCACATTTAGCTTCATTTCTTTCATGCATATATCGTGTAAAATCATGTACATTTCCAATATATGTAAGGGAGGAAAACCTGAAATAGTTATTACTGTAGCAGCTACATCGCTCATCACTCAAAGAAATATATGATTTTTCGGTGGTCAGGTGCATATTGGGGCGGCAGTCAATTAGCACCAAATACAACAAATAAATAAAAACAATCAAGGTTAACTTCTTATTAATCTATCCTAAAATTGGTGATTTGTTTTTGACAGGGAGTGCCGAGGTCATGATTATTATAAATATGATCATATCCAACTGTACCACGTACTCTATACTCTATATATACCTGGCCCCTACCTACGAACGTAGGTACGGCAAGTAGATGGATCATGATTATTACATATATTTTTTGTTTCTTTTTAAAAAGGTATATATAGAGTATAGAGTACGTGGTACAGTTGGATATGATCGTATATACGCACTACATTAATTAGTACTAGCCGTAGCCATATAGCTAACTCAGTAGATATATACACACAACATGTGACCCGTGGTGCGGCTGTCTCTGCTGCAACGAATGAATTCACCTTGCCCCGCCGGCCTTATTATTAGCTCGCGTGTGAAATCACTATCATTGTTCACTATTTTGCCCTGTGAGTACATTGCCTGCCTCGTCCTGCCCTTGTATATTACTATGTTCATATATGATACATGGATATATCATATATGGTCATATGGATATTTCGGATTCTCGGTCGATCGACGATCCGCGTGCGTATGCCAAAATTAGTTAGTAGCTCCCCTCCGTTCTTCAATATTTTCTTTTACGAATATAACATTTAGAACAAATAAAATATTTTTTTAAAACTAGTTATCTTGTTCTTAACGTCATATATTTAAAGATGGAGGTTTGTAAGGGGGTGTTTGCTTCTTTAGTCCAGACTAAAATTTATGTCATATCGAATATTCGGACGTTAATTAGGAGGATTAAACATGATCTAATTATAAAACTAATTACATAGATTGAGGCTAATCACGAGATGAATCTATTAAGCCTAATTAATTCATCATTAGCACATGTTTACTGTAGCACCATATTGTGAAATCATGGACTAATTAGGCTTAATAGATTCGTCTCGTAAATTAGTCTCCATCTGTGCAATTGGTTTTATAATTAGTCTATGTTTAATACTCCTAATTAGTATCAAACATTCGATGTGACATGAATTTTACGAGGTCCTAAGGAACCAAACACCCCTAACATACTCCCTCCATCCCAAATTAGTCTTCGTTTTGACTTTTCTAGATACATAACTTTTGCTATGTATCATGTCAAATGTTATGTATCTAGGAAAGTTAAAACGAATAGTAATTTGGAACGGATGGAGTAGATGAAAGGGAGGAACGAAAACTATTTACACGAATGCTAGCTGGTTATTCAATTTGGTGAAGAAACAGCAACGAGATTCCTCTCAATTGCATTGCTTTATTAATAATTTTTCCGGTGACTATTAAGCAGATTCTCTACTGAGTAATTAAAATGTTTGCATGGTGGTAGAGTGGTAGTAGTAGACACAGTACCAACGACAGGGATAGGACCACTCGCTCCTAGCTAGCTATATGTTCTACCCACATCATCGATCAGGGCATTATGCTTTACCCCTGTCCTCTTGGCTTCAATTATATTGCTTTAAATTCGCACATCTTCGGTTGGATCTTGTTTCAAGGTTGTGGAATCCAGCATTTGCTAGGTAGGAGTACTAGTACACAACTTAATTAAGCTCATGGAAAAATTCAACTCAGTTTACTTTGCCTAATGCCCCCCGTTCCGATCGTCGTGGTTAAAGCTTAACCGATCGAAACCCATGAGAGTCAAGCCGTGACTTATATTTTTTCTTTCTCACCAAGAGACCATATATGTTGTTTAATTTCTTAAGACCGTTTTTAACCTGTTGGAATATGTCGCACTCGTAGCACATCACCCACCACGCTTCAATTCCCCACTATACATCTTTCCTCCTCGTACTACCCCTTGCGTCCTTGTTGTCTTCTACGATACTCTTGGCTTGGCTACCAATATAGCACCATCAATAAAGATGGTGTCCATTTACACGTACTACATAATAAGTGAGCTACCATACAAGTTATCTGAGCCATTTTATATCTCGATCGATTGGTGCCAACAGGGGTTTTGCCTCTACTGACTGGGATCTTGATCGACAACAAGACATGAGATAGATTTATATAGGTCCGAACCTCCTTTAATTTACCAGAAGAAATAACATCGATCATTTGATTAGTTCTACGCGCTTCGCCATATGCTTTTTTTAATTGGTGTGAGTGTTGCTTTAATTTTCCTGGTGGGTTTTTATCAAGGTAGAGGTCAGCATATATTTGTGCAATTTCTGCAGCACCCAAAATAAGAGTCATCACTATCGCTCTCACTTTCCTATAGATAAGAAACCATATGACAAATAAAATAAAATAAGTATCACACTTAAGTTTCAATGACAATAGTTCATATGAATAAAAAAAATAACATTAAAAGAACACAATTCCTCAATTGTCATACTTGGCATTGTACTTCCTGCGAAGCCAATTAAATCTAATCTCGTTTGTAGGAAGGGTCATGACATTTCCCTTTGGTCCTTCTTCACAAACAACTCAGTAGTAATATAATGCTCATCTGTATCATACCCTGCCCCACATTCCAAAACAAGACTTGTTGGACAGTAACTTCACCCCATTTTTTAGATGCAAAAGAGGAGGCGGATTCAGCAATCTTGGTTACTTGCTCTTGAATAACTTGTGCTGTTCCAATTCTTTGTTTCTTTGCTGGTGGGATTCTTTTGTTTGCCAACAGAATAGTAGGAGAAGGAGAAACCTCTTGGACCTCATCTGTTTCATCCAAACCAGCAACATCATTATCACAATCATCCGGGACATCATGAACCTCATTCACAGGTCCGTTGTCAACATCCTCTTGAAATGGTGGTACGATAGGGTTAGAGCTCATAGGATTATAATGATCTGATTGATTATCAGTGATGTCAACAAACATCATTGTCAAGTCCTCCTCATTTTGCAATGGTTTTTTCTTAAACTTGCCGCAACCTGGAATATCCTGAAAGGAGGCAATCATTGTTAGTACAATAAATGACATGAACCTATTGAAGAACAAAAATAAAATAGTTTCGAACTCCCCGCCTTTGCATTCTTCCACCACTCATCATCCATATCAATCACACCTCTTGCTCTATCCCATCCCGCTCCCGTTTGCTTCCTCATTAATTGCTTCCAAACCGTTAAATCGATCTTCAACTTATCCCACTTGTTCTTCATTTGCCGCTTGGTCAAACAAACTGCTGTGAGGTTGATCGCCGACCTCATCATATCCTACTGAGTTCAAATGGGTGTTCGGCCTATTCCCTTTCTTAACTTATTTGGCAAACAACGAACATATGAGCGTCGTGTTTACATCAGTCCATTCAATTGAATCACCCTGACCAAGATATGACAGTAACCAGTGCACTAAAGTTGTATATATAAGACTATTTGTTTAGCTTATGCATGTCATGTACACTCAGTATTTTGTACATTTGCTGAAGGTGCAAACTTTATGTGACGCTTCGTTTCAGTATGCACCTGACCTGTAACTTTGTAAGGCGGGTTACCGCTGTATTGCTTTAGCTCGTGAAAAGTAACATTTCAAAGACTTCTAATTTCTAAAGTACACTATGGTTTATTCAAAATCGGGGGTTTTGTCCGTGTATCTTCAGAAAAATGTCCAGGTTGCACATTACCATGCTGAAGCTGAACTATGAGTACGGCACATGATGCAAATTGACAAGGCAGCAACTGCCATTCCAGTAAACTGTCCATTTTTCAGTAAAGGTTCTCTCGACAATATCAGAAACAATAGTTTAGGTGAACTAGATAGGGCCATCACTGTTATACTTCAGTTTAACAATTTGCAATGGTGAAAAAATATAGTGGTTCAGTTATGTTTGCAACATCAATATTTTTGAGTGGTTCAGTTATGTTTGCAACAGCAATATTTTTGGTCAGGACACTACCAGAAATTGAATTTACTACTTTCTTGAATGATCACAATTCACCATACAGAGTTTGTCATCCACAAGCAGCACAAGAAAGCAACACAAGAAACCATTACCATGTCAGGAGCATTTCTCTTTGATGCCTTATTCATGCCTGTGAGTTGTGCAGCGGAGGCGGCAACATCGTGGCCGGTGGGCTAGCTGCCAAGCCCGAACACATCCTCGCTGCCAAGCCCGGCGCCACGACCACGACCACGGCCGCCGCCCTGGCCAACATAGCCGCGGCCTTGGCCGCCGCCCCTGGAATTGCCCAACGCACGGGCTGCGGCATCCCTGCCACCTGCACCTCGTCTGTCGCCGCCCAGGCCACCTCTTCCGCTGCCGCCCAAGCCACCTCGTCCGCCGCCAGCCAAACCACCGTCGCCTTCTTCCTAGCCCCCGAACCCGCCCCTAGCTGCACCTTCTCCCTAGCCCGTGACCGCACCCAAGGGCCCACAACTGCCAACGCCCAAGGCTGGTACGCCTTCTTTCTGCGCGGCGACGCCGCCCCGGGCCGCACCGCCCAAGTTTTCCCGACTGACGGCGCCAGCGAGCATCCTCTAGGTGGCATGGCCCCCCGCCAAAATAGAGCCTTGAGGATGAGCCGAGGATGAAATTGGAGAAATAGGTGGAGGAGGGTTGCCGCCGCCGTCCATCTCGCTGGGAAAGACCGCCGGCGGCGGTCGGGGAAGGAAGGGCGGCGCTAGGTTTTGGGGTGGTGGAGGAAGAGGAACGTCGGGCAGAAAGAAAGGGGTGACGGGGAGAATGACGGTCTGTTCTTTTTGGATCGAATCGGTATGTGCAATCGATGGTAATGGTGGGTAAATACCCACCAACTCCACGAGGAAGTCTGAAAAGGGGTTTTTTGGAGCACCTCTTGAGGTACTCCAAAAAAACGTGGATTTACCCCCTGCTCCACATTTTTCCTGGAGCCGGAGTTGCTGAAGCTAGATGCGTTTGGCTGCGAAATTTTTGGAGTTGGTGGAGTGGAGTGCTCCCAAACAAGCACTTACTAGGAGGTAAAAGGACATTTTTTGTGGAACAAATTTGATTTTAGAATATAAAAGGACACTCTTCGCGGAACGGAGGGACTACATCTTATTTGTGATTGTTTATTGGTATATATGGATGCACAGGCGTCTATCGTGCTGCAACGAGCACAGAACTGTTTAGCGCGCAGATAGAAACTAAAATGTTATTGCCCCATTTCTTGGTTGGCTAGGGTTTCATGTTGTGTTGCCTTTGGCTTCCTGATAGATAGAGTACTCCAATTGAATTCTGTCTTGCCCATCCAGCTTGTGCACATTTCCGATCTTTATCTTACATGATGTGTTGATTTTCCTTCCCTCGATGAAGCGCACAAGGGGTTTAAGCTTCGTTGGATGATGTGAAAGTGAAACCGTTGCCGCACGGAGAATGCTATCTCAGTCAATTTTAGCCATCTAGTAGGTGCGAATTCGAATAATCTTGGTGAATTTCGTGTGTATATGATCTGCTCCATCCAAATTCCAAAACGATAAGGAAATAGTGCAAGTACCAGCGCATTACATTTTACTGTCCGCAGCCTGCAGATCAAGATTCATATGGACACGAGGTGCATAAAGACACAGCTGCATGCGTCGACTTGGATCATCACCATTAATTAGATTATTTCCAGCCTGCACGCGAGATCACAGCCGTCACATCAAGTTACTGGGTTGGATCTCATCCGGCAGCCTAGTTATTATAGATCAATTTTCAGTTCCTGTATACAGTAGTTACTGCTGAACCTGATGAACGGGTTGCCGGATCCTTGCTTCAATTCAGGAGACATGCGTACATATCAATACAGGCCCTCTAGCTCTAAGCCAGCTGAGAGAGTTTTTTAATCGATGAACAGTGGAAAAAACGCTAGCTCTCTCACATTGCGTTATTCGAAGCTGCTCTGCTATCAGTTCTTTCGCCTCTCTCGTGCTGTTTGAGCTAGCACCTATCTCTTACCGTTGGAGAGGGCCTAAGATAAACCGTTGAGAACGTTGCAAGGGAATCACAGCTCAGATCAGTTGGTGAAAGACTGGAAGGGGATCTGTTGTTTCTGCAAGATGTTTTTACGTACTTCAGGGATAGACATTTCCAGCAATTGAAGCTTTTGTGTGTCCAGCGATCGAGTCATACAGGGTGTTTTCCTTTCATCTTGTTCTCTTGAATGGGTGTTTTGACATCTTGCTTCCTAGTTTTTCCCCACTTTTCATTTTAATTTTTTTTGGAAAGGGAATACTACCCGTACAAGGACACAGATGTCAACTTGTATGCAAGAATAATGAGAAACAAACACTGATCGACAACGCACTAGCCCTAACTGTTGATATCAGTACAGTAATCAGACTGAACACTGATGTATCAGTTAACGGAGGGATCCAAATCCAACCAGATTATTAAAGCTTGAATTCCAAACTAATAAACAAGTACGTACTCCGAGGACTTCTCGAGATGCCTTACGTTTTGCAAGAATGTCCACTTCCAACAGACATGCTACTCTGAAGCTCTAGCATCAACCATGGCCTAGCTAGGTGCCTGCTTCAGTCGACAACCTTCACCATCAAAAATTAAATGTACTGGGTGAGCACCACCAACCTTCACCATCACCGGACCAAAGAGTCTACGACTTTATTTTGGGTTCTGTTTGATCCCCGACCACGCCACACCATTGGCCGTGGCGTGGCGAGCCACGGTCGGGAAGCAAGCACGCCATTTATCTCTCTGATTCAAACATAAGTTATCGACCACATCAAATCCTTAACTTGCGGTGAAATTACACGCTATCACAAGAACAATCAGTCAATAATTCCTTAACTGAACTTGTACTCCAAGGAAGCATGAAACCAAACAACCTGTTTTTTTTATTTTTTATCAAAAAGGGGCACTAGGAAAGGACATATGAGCAGAATCATCCGACGAGCAGCTCTGAACTTCTGAACCTCTGTAACATGCTCCTCAACTGGGCCGGTTTGGGCCACCCTTGACCTTTAAAAGGAACAGAAGAACTAGTTTCGTAGTCTAGTATAGTATGTTCCTCAACCGGGCCTGTTTGGGCCACCGTTGACCTTAGAAACAAACAGAGCAAAATTTGACCGTTCCTTATTTTTTTATTCTCCTTGACAAATTTTAATTTCCCTCTTTTTTTCATGGCTAAATGTCTTTTCTTTTGATGACTGTGTATATACATAACTAAAACACATAGATAGAGTAAGTAGCACAGCTGCACATATCATCAGCAAGCAATAATTATTATTAAATTTTAGTAAATTTGATTCGACTATGAGGAAAACTCTACGCGAAGTAGATAGATATAAAATGCAAAGAGATAAGAAAGATCAACAAGGGCCATGTACAGAAAATTTAACACCAAAGATTCAAATGTTGCAATTCGAGCAGCCATGTATGGCAAATGATTGGAAATGAGAAAAGTATAAATAGAAAGGAGAAAAAAAGAAGAGGAAAAAAAAATCTAATCCACCCCTGTCCCCGGCTCGGCTCGGCTGCCCCTCCGCCCTAAAACCCCGCCGCCGACGCAATAAAACCGCCCAGCTGAGCAGGTGGCCGCGAGCCATGCCGCAGGTGGCGGCCCCTCTCCGCCTCCTCCTCCCCCTCTCCCAAACCCTAGCCCCCGCCCCGCTCCTCCACCTCTCGCGCCGCCTCTTCACCTCCTCCTCCCCCTCCTTCGGCCGGGCCGCCAGCCTCCGCGCCCTCGCCTACCGCCGCCACCACCACCCCCGCCGCGGGAGCAGCACGCTCAGGAAGCCGCCCAGGGAGGAGATGGCCGGCGGTGGGGATAAGGAGGTGGCCTTCAACAGGAAGCGGGCTGAGGGGAATGACGGCGGGAAGCGCGGTAGCATGGAGCTCAAGACCCGCAAGCTCAACCCCGTCAACACCACCTGCTACGTGCAGGTGAGAGAGACTGACTGATTTTCCCCAGGGCCGTCTCTGCTTACTATGGCGCCAATTCAGCTCGATTTCGTTCTAATAACCATACTAGTTTGGGTTTATTTTGGGTTGGATCATTCGTGCAATACCGTGACTTAGTTCCAGAGGCTGCATTTGCTTCTCTTAGCTAAACGTTTTGAGCACGAGACAAGATGCTATCCCAAATGCATCGCATTAGTGGAGTTAAATTAGTATAGCATGAATCCGGACCATAAGTCCTTAGCATGTAACTTCTGTTGGTATACCTTTTAGTTGTAATCTGTTGATATGGTGCCCATTCCATTGGAAAAAAGAAACATCAAAGCACTTGATCAATAATAACCATAAAAGTTCAGGATGCTCAATAATATTGTTGTAATTTGTAAGCCTTGCACAAGGGTGCTGTTTGTGGCCTTATGGAGTTGTCCTATTGCTAATTCACTACATTGGTTTGGTTGAACCAAACATCTAGTTCAAGGCAATTTCTTCCCTTGAACTGACCCATGGGAACGGGAACTGTTGCCATTTTTTTGTTTTCTTCTGGTCTTACACCCCTTCGCTCTTGCCGTGCAGATTCTTGGTACAGGGATGGACACACAGGACACTTCACCTTCAATTTTGCTCTTCTTTGACAAACAAAGGTTTATATTTAACGCCGGCGAGGTATGTTCTGCTGTGATATGGTTCCATTGTATTTGTTCGCACAAGCTAATAACTAATAATTGTACACCCTGAAAATAACTAACAACTGTAGTTAGCTGAAAACACAATTTATTTCTTTCTCTTTTTTGAGCTGTTGTGCAAAGGATTTTGAAAATAATGGTCTTATGTTGAGCTGAAGTGAATATGAGATTCATCTTAAAGATCTGGAGAACATTCATCTTGCTTTTGCCATTATGTGCTGATTAAACTCCAATCTTGCCATCTGACAGGGTCTTCAACGTTTCTGTACTGAACACAAGATTAAGTTATCAAAGGTATGTGAGTGGAATGCCCTCCACCTTACTCAACACTCACATTCATTGCCTTGTTTCTAAATTTCTTATATCCTAATCTTATTTATCATAGTATTGTAAAATGTCAACTTTTCTTACAAAACAATCCCCCGCTTTCCAGATTGACCATATCTTTTTGACTCGCGTGTGCTCAGAAACTGCAGGGGGGCTGCCAGGTATTATTTTTTAACCGCTTTTATCTAATAACTTGATTATTTGTTTTGCTTGGCGTGCTGATGCTACACTGTCCTGACATCGTTATTTGCATTAAACATTGTAGGCCTGGTGCTAACTCTAGCAGGCATAGGAGACGAGGGCATGTCGGTGTGTTTACTTCCTTTTTTTGGTGTCTACTCATGCATCCAGCATTAAATGTATTTCAGGAGACTAATTGTAGTCCTTTTCCTGTTAACTGACAACACAGGTGAACATATGGGGCCCTTCTGACCTTGACTTTCTAGCCGGGGCAATGAGATCTTTTATCCCAAATAGAGCAATGCTTCACACACATAGCTTTGGTGCTGAACGGAGTGCATCTTCTTCACAACCTAAAGACTCCGTTATTATTCTTGATGATGAAGTAGTTCGGATATCAGCAATGTTTGTCAAACCTAAGTACCACAATGGAGCTGGTAGCTTGAATGATATTGACTTGAAGCCAGGTGATACTGCTATAGTCTATGCGTGTGAATTGCCAGATATTAAGGGAAAGTTTGACCCTGCTAAGGCTGCTGCCCTTGGTCTGAAGCCTGGGCCCAAGTATCGTGAACTTCAACTTGGGAACTCAGTGCAGTCTGATAAGTTTGACGAAATGGTTAGTTCTGTATAAACTTATATATAGCTGACAACTTGGTTATCTCTTTTGTTGCACCTTCTCTTTTGAATGAGGCTTGTGCTGTCTAGGAGATTACTGCTGCCTCTTATTGAACCAATGTTGTTAGATCTTTGGAGTCTGTTAAGTTTGATGTTGCCTAACTACTGTATGAAAGCATATACTAGTTGTCCATGGAATCATTAATTATGGCCTGGCTATTCTAACAATGAAAGTATAAATATTAACTGTAGTGGCACCTTTGAGAATCTGATGCTTTACCCTAGATACCATTAAAATGTTTAGGATAATGTAAGTTTTCAATATAAGTTTGAATATCAGTTACATACACCGTTTATCTGGTTTGAATTTCTCATCTAAAGCTCCTTTTGTTTGTCAATTAACCTCTAGGTTCATCCAAGTGATGTTCTTGGCCCGTCAATTCCTGGACCAACTGTTCTTCTGGTGGATTGCCCTACACAATATCATATGCCAGAACTTTTCTCACTGCAATCCCTTAGCTGCTTTTATGAAGACTCTTCGGACCCAACAAAGAGTGGCAAGACAGTAAATTGTATAATCCACTTAGGTCCATCATCTGTGACTAAAGCTGTTGACTATCAGAACTGGATGAAAAAATTTGGTGCAACACAACATATTATGGCAGGACATGAAATGTACGATTCAGTTACATTTGTCTTTTTTTTTTCTGAAGCGCATTCTTAGTATAGATTTTTACTTCAGTTTGAACTTTATTGACAATGTTTGCTAATTCAAAGTTAACTACTCTGTTGCAACACAAACAACAGATGAACAGATTTCACTTATTGAAATGTTGAACACAGATGAATTAAAATGATTATGTTAGTGACTGCTTCTTCTTAGGGTTTACTTTACTATATGTTATGGGAAAAATATGTTCCATGCCACTGCTTAAGTTGCACGCTCAGTTTGTGCCATGTTTTTTGGCGGATTGGTTTCATGCAACCGGTATCTTACTTTCCCTTCTTCGATCCATGCAGTAAAAACATGGAAATTCCAATCTTGAAAGGTAGTGCAAGGATATCATCGCGCCTCAATTTTGTATGCCCTCAGCTCTTCCCATCCTCTGGATTTTGGTCTGTGGAACCTGCAAATGATGTCATGGAGAATGATAAGGTAGGTTCCAGTAGCCTATAGAATGCCTTGAATGTCTCACTACTGCTGGTTATAGATGTAAAATATTCTGTTGGTCTTTCAGAGGACTTCATCGGAAATCTGTGGAAGTGTGTTTGCGCAAAATCTGCTCAAGGTAATTCTGTGCCTTTGTCCTTGCTGTATCACTGTGTCCGTGTCAGCACCTGTTATCTGATCATATACAGTAATCTGGCATTCTGTCTGGAGAGTTATTAGTTACTTTTTTTATTGAGCATCATATTATTCAGCTTTCCTACCATGACACTTGGAAAGGTCGAATTCCTGACTAAATTTTTTTTTGGGATCTCTACCATCATTATAGCTTGAATAATTTTCAAAGTTGATCCTTAACATCTTATACCTTTTCCATGATATGCAATGGCATCAACTATGACAATGAGATATGTAAAGACTCTTCAGTCAAGGAGGAATGTATTAAAAGATGCTGAGGGAAGGAGGGATACATATGAGTGTGCTGATGTGTCTTTGAAACTAACTGCAAGTTCAACTTAATTTTATTTAGTTCAATATATGACTGATTATTAATGTCCTTTTTCTTGCAGTTTCATCTGCGTCCATATGCTCAACTTGGGTTGGATAGTGCTTCTATTCCAAGCTTGTTCACCTACAAGGATATTGTAGAAGAGCTTGTATCCGAGATCCCAGAGGTTAGAGAAGTTCCTGAACAGGTTCACAAATTCTGGCAAAATAATGTGAACTATAAAAATACACTGATGGTTGAAGAGCCATGGATCAATCAAAAATCAGATAAGCTAGATGATGGCACTATTTTCCAAAAGCATCCAAGGGACAATCAAGAGATCCCTTGTTGTGTGGAGGATGCAACGAGGGAAGATATGGAGATTACATTTTTGGGTACAGGTTCATCCCAGCCTTCAAAATATCGGAACGTAAGTTCCATATATATTAACTTGTTTGCTCGAGGAGGTATACTTCTTGACTGCGGTGAAGGAACTTTAGGACAACTAAAAAGGAGGTTAGTACTTGCAGATATTCTAAGACTGCATTAACTGATATATAAGTTCTAGTCATGAACTCATACGGGAGTATGCTGTCTTTTAATGTAATAGGTTTGGTGTAAATGGTGCTGATGAAGCTGTAAAAAATTTGAGGTGTATTTGGATTTCCCATATTCATGCTGATCACCACACAGGGTTAGCTAGAGTTCTAGCTCTAAGGTCTAAATTGTTAAAGGGGATGCCTCATAAACCGTTGCTTGTGATTGGACCAAGACCACTCGAGAGATTCCTAAATGCATATTCAACGCTTGAAGATCTTGACATGCAATTCCTAGACTGCAGGCATACTTTGAAGCCTAGTGTTGAGGCTTTTCTCAGTGAAAATGTTACTGGATCAGCCACACCTCAACTGGAGAACACCATGTTTGCCCCTGGCAGTAGAATGGAGAACTACAACAGGAAGCCTGCAAGTCCAAGGGATACCACAGCTCTTGCTAATTTTAAAGAGGTTCTGCTGGAATCAGGTTTGGAGATTCTGTACAGTGTCCCTGTAGTACACTGTCCACAGGCATTTGGCGTTGTTTTGAGAGCCATGGAGAAGGTGAACAGTGCTGGAAAGGTTATTCCAGGCTGGAAGGTTGTATATTCTGGCGACACAAGACCCTGTCCAGCTCTTATAGATGCATCCAGAGATGCCACAGTGCTAATACATGAGGTAAGCTTCAGCACACCACACAGCTTTTCTTGCAATAAGTGGCATCGAGGGTCATTGCTATGTTCCAAGTCTAAATGGCAGCTGGCTTCCAAAAAGTGCAATATATATGATAATAATTCTCCACTTTCCTCTGTCCACACAGCTGCTCTAACTAATTTGGACCACAAGCACCATTGTACCGTAATAAACTAATCCTGCAGATATTGTATCATATTGTTAGCTGCACAATATTCTCTTCTAACTATTGTTGATGGTAGATGACATTAGAATATGGTGTTGTTTCCTGTTCTTAGCTGTCTTTGTTATACTCTACTTCATCAGGCAACATTCGAGGACAGTATGAAGGACGAAGCGATTGCGAGGAACCATAGTACAACAAAGGAGGCAATAGAAGTAGGCACATCGGCTGGAGCATACCGGATCATTTTGACCCACTTCAGCCAGCGATACCCGAAAATCCCAGTTATTGACGAGGTCGACATGGAGAAGACGTGCATTGCCTTTGACCTGATGAGCGTAAACCTCGTGGATTTGCCGGTTTTGCCAAAGGTCCTGCCACACCTGAAGGTCCTATTCAAGGACGAGCTGGTAGTTGAGGAAGCTGATGAGATCCAAGAGGCTGCTGCGTACTGATATAGATAAAAACAATGTACATTAATTTTGATCTCCTGATTATAGCTTAACATTGTTTTCGAGCTGAGAATGTAATTGAAGCATCGCCAACCACTGCCAGAGCCAGAAGCAGGAGCTACATCTGCATGGTTCCTGTTTTGCAGAATAGAATAGAGCTGTATCATCTTTTTTTTTTTTTGTCGTTGATTGTGACGGTTGATTTGTTGTGTAGGTTGTGAATTGTGATAATATAAACTTGTGTCAATTTGCAATTCTTTTGATGAACGAACTGCAGGGAACACCGGTGAGGCGGTGAAGCTTTGGTTAATATGGGGTCGGTTCGAAACTGACGGGTGTTTGGTTAATAAAATGCTCTATGCAGGCCAGGAGTGCCAGGCTAGCAAAGCAGGTGGGCTATTTTGTACTTGTACAGGAACAAAAAGGAAAAAAAAGCTTCCAAACCTCAAATCTCAACTGAATTCAGTACGAATTCAGTGAGTTCATAAGAATTTCAGTAATTCAGTGGGGGGTAGCCGTAGCATGGCAGCCACATGATCCAACGGAGGGAGACAGGATCAGGAAGCTTGTGGCCGGTTCGTTCTCCTCGTGGGAAGGAAAGGAAGCAGCGTGAAAGCGAAACGGTATAGGCGAGCAGAGGCTGACCCGCCACTAGAACCTTCCACAGATCCACCTCCTCCTCCTCCGTCCTCTCTCCCTCCGGCGGCACGTGCCGCTCACCCCTCGAGTCGAAACCAACCCTCCCCTCCCGGCTCCCGTCCTCGTCCACGCCGGGACCCGGTCCACGGCCGCCCACCCCCCTCTCCCTGCCCTCCCAGATCGCCCCCGCCCTCCGATCCGTTCCGTCTCCGATCGGGGCAGGGGCAGCCATGGATCAGAGCCGGCGGGCGGTCGAGTCCTACTGGCGCTCGCGGATGGTGGACGGCGTCACGGCGGACGACGACAAGGTCGCCCCCGTCTACAAGCTCGAGGAGATCTGCGAGCTCCTGCGCGCCTCCGACGCCAGCATCGTCAAGGAGGTCGCCGACTTCGTCCTCAAGCGCCTCGACAACAAGAGCCCCCTCGTCAAGCAGAAGGTGCGTGTGCCGAGCACCGATCGGATTCACCTGGCTGCCTGGCCGGTGAGGGTGCGTGCGTAGCAGCGTAGGTGGGGGATGATGGCGAGGATGTCTAGCTGTTCCGATCCCTAGAGCATCTACTTCCGATAATCCGATCTGAGAAGAAAGTTTTTGAAAGGGCTGTTTGGATTGCTTCTCATGGAATGCACAATCTGATGTGGCCACAGAATAAGCATGTGCAAGCTTGATTCGTTACTCAACCGCGGGTTAATGGATCGGCTGGCTCATTAGCTGTGTAGCTGGGGAGGAGGATTTGGGCGGCGTTTCCAACTCATTTGTCTGACTACTTGTTCAATTGCTCATGAGCTGTGTAAATTAGGCATTTATAACATTATAATTTGTTAACACTGCTAGTGGCAACACGAAATTGAATTAGATTTTGTGCTGGTATGATTAGTTTTGAATTCAGTTCCCTATGTTGTCTCTGATTTATAGATTACAAATGTTTGCAATGATTTTGTAGATGCACTAACTTTCATCTTGTTTTTCAAGTACATTGGTTGCTCAATTTTTTTTTTTAAAAAAAATTTATCATCCATTCTTCCAGCTCAATAGTATATTAGTATATAACCCCATCTATACTTGCTATACAGGCCTTACGGTTGATCAAATACTCAGTTGGAAAATCTGGTACTGATTTCAAGAGGGAGATGCAAAGGCACTCAGCTGCTATGCGCCAACTTGTTCACTACAGAGGCCACCCTGATCCCTTAAGAGGAGATGCCCTTAATAAGGCTGTCCGTGAAACTGCGAACGAGGCTATAGCTGCAATTTTCTCCACCGAGGACCCTAAACCTGCTGTTGCAACAGAAAGTCTTGGCAAGCGTATACAGGGCTTTGGAAACACAAACTATGAACCATCTAGAATGGATGACAAGAAGTCTTTCCTTAGTGAACTCAGCGAGGTAGTGGGTATTGGAAGTGCATCCATTAAGCAGGGTTTGAGCAACTTTGCTGCAGCACATGCAATGATGACAAATGATAATGGTGGCACATACAAGAGCCCTAACCTCCGTAGGTCTTTGACCACAGAATCTGAAAGATACGGTCGGTATGATCCAAGTGAAATTCAAAGTGAGAGCCGTGCCTCATCTGGTGCTTCCAAGAATGTGGCATCTGGTTCTTGGGGTCCAACTCCTTCCAGTTCTGCACCGACTGATGATACTAGCTCAAGTCAACCAGGGATTAAGACTCGCGAAGAGAGACTTTTGGAGACAATTGTTACTGCAAGTGGTGTGCGATTGCAACCTACACGAGATGCTCTGCAGATATTTTTGACAGAAGCTTCCAAATTGGATGCAGTCGCTTTGAGCCGTGCACTTGAAAACAAACTGAATTCTCCATTATGGCAGGTGAGTTTATGTGGACCACTCATTACTGTTTCATTTCACCCCTTAATATCCACATGCACTGAGCTAACAAATAGTATAAAAATAGTGCCAAGTGATGGTTCCTAACTCTCCTGAAAAGCAGTGTAAATCTTTCTTTTGTGCTGATGATTCAAGTTTTTCATGTAGGCACTTGTGAATTTTGATAGCTAATGTAGGAATTCTTGGAATTGCAATAAGATATGCAGAATTTTATGATTAAATTTTAAGGCATTGTAGTTTCGAAGGGAAAAAAACATTAGATAGAAGAGAAATATGCAGTATCCTCATTTTGGACAGATGAAATAGATCAATTTCATTCTGACCCTGACCAACTATGCTATGACTGTCGTTGATGTTATACCGTGCTTTTGTATTGTGGTATTTGATGTTTAATAGAGTTCATGGATAAAAAGCATTATTAACTCAATGTTCAAAGTTGCCATAATTTATTGTCGAATAGCTGGATGAAATATGTTGACGTTAGACCTATTTGCATGAGAACAGTGAGTTTTACGCAAGCATGACTGCTATTGCAGTTACTGATATGTTTGGCCTATTTATCCAACAAAGGTGGTGTTGTGTTGGGTGTTTCGTACTCCATAATTCTCTTCTTAATGCAATGATGTGCAGATCTCCTGTGTATTCGAGGAAAAAAATCCAATAGGCTGGCAGATTAGTCCTGATATTATCATTAGGCAGCCAGCAGCAAAACTTAACTTTGTGAGTGGAGCTATATGGTTGGTTTGCCTTGCAACTAATATACAGGCCAACTATTGAACCAAATGATTTTCAGGGGTTAGCTCATCTGTACTGGATATGTTCTCTCGGTCTTTAGTTTTTGCTGACTTTTCACTTTGTTGAATAGTTTTCATACAGTATTACTTCACAGCTTTCACTTAAAATGGTTAGATCATATGCTGGCATGCTTCTAGTAAACTAAAGCAATTCCAGGAAGCTTTTCCAATAATTCATTAGATTTGCGTTAGTATTCATTATATTTGTTTACTTCGCAGGTTCGCATGAAGGCTATTTGTGTGTTGGAAGCCATTGTACGGAAACAGGATACTGATCCTTATTCTATCATCGCTTCATATTTTATTGAGAACACAGCTTCGGTAGTTAAATGCTCTGAGCTGCCACAGGTTTCTCTTAGAGAGAGAGCCTCAAAGGTGAGTCTATTTGGAAAACTGGAATTTTTAAAGTGGACTTCTGCATGCTATTCGTCCATCATCCAAATTAAAAAAGAAACTTGCCTTATGGTTCCTCGAAACTACAAAATTGGGCTCAATAGTTTTTAACCACATTTTTTTATTCGGGAAAGCTTGTTTCATGGCAAGTATTGATGTGTAATAAGGTATATTACTTTTATTAGGTCTTGAATATGCTGATCGGGGAACAGCCTACTGGGACCACAAATCTTTCAGCAACAAAAGCTGCAATGCCCCCACCTGTTCAGATGCCTGATTTAATTGATACAGGCAATCAAGATGATCTCGGAACTAGTTCTGGACAGGAAAGCAATGGACAGAACACTGGGAACAGTGCATATGTTTCTTCAGTTGATGATTTGCTTGGTGGTGAACCTATTGCTGATACAAGTGTCCCTGCTGATAGTAATGGAAGTGATCCATTTGCAGATGTATCATTCCACGAGGCAGAGACTAAGGAGAACAATGATCTGTTCTCAGGGTTGACAGTAGAAGAGAAATCATCAGCTGCCATGCCTGATAGCTCATCATCAAACAAAAATGAATTACCGGATATCTTTGGCAGCAACCCTGATCCTTTCATCCAAGGAAGTGTTACTGACCAAGGAACTGTCAATGATCTGATGGCTGGCTTGAACCTTAATGGAACAGACCAGGTTCAGCATGCTGTTAAAGCAGAGCCCAATAGCAACCTCAATGGCTCGCAGTTCTTTGACACAAACAATCAGACCAGCAACATGGCAGGTGCTGCAGCATTGAATGGCATTCTTGGTCAGAACTCCTTTTACCAACAGCAACAGGTTCCCTTGCAGTACAGCTTGCCTCAACATATGATGCTCAATCAGTCATTTCCTGGGCAACAGTTAAATTATGGTGCCATGGGGATTCTTCTTGCTCAGCAGCAGCAGCTACTGCAAAATTTTGGAAATTTCAATGCTGGAGTTGGGAATTCACCTTTCGATCCAATGAATAGTGGAAATGCATCAGTGCTTCCAGATATTTTCAATTCAAGTAATCAACCGCAAAATCATGTTGCAGTGACAAGCAATTCCAAGAAAGATGACACTAGAGCTTTTGATTTTGTCTCGGTACGTGTTTCTATCTAGTGAGTAGTGATTAGTTTCTTGCATTCACTTGCAACTTGAAGTAAAGTTAGGATATTCTAACTTTGCTAATAATGCATGTATCTAATTAAGAGTTCATTGATTTGTAAGGTAGCGAGGTTTGTAGGATTTGGTTTGAAAAAAGTTGGATTTTCATTCGGATGTATTTGTCATTAAATTTCAAATTCACTTTGTGAGCCCCCTGGGGCTTTTGGATGTAGATGGCCAGTATGGACTTTTGGAGGGCATAGCCTATAGGAAATGGGAAAAAAGTATGGCTGTTCAGGGGGGAAATTTGCTTGATACCTGACAAAACATGGTCATGTAGTGTCATGAAATGTGGGTAATAATGAGACATGATGAGGTGAAGCTGGTAGAACTGTAGTAAGAAACTGAAAGAATAATGTCATTTCTTTTGCATCATTCCCTGATTGTTTGTGTTGGAACCAAAACCATGTAGTTCAATGGTAAGGCTGCTTGTTGATTGAACTGTCTGTTGAATCATAATGGTGCTCGCTGCTTCAAGCATTGTTTGTACCAATCTTGCTTGATTTAATTTTCTTCTGCAATTGTAGCCAACTCTTGTTGTGAACTGAAGTCTTTGTCTGAGCAACCTTATCTGTATGTTAAACCTGTATGACTAACTCTGGTGGCTTTTCCTTTTTTCCAGGATCACCTTGCAGCAGCACGTGGTTCAAGAAAGTGAACCAAAAAGCAATGAGCATGTCCAGATTGTGGCAAGAGCGGGGAGTGCAAACTTGATGGACGCGAAAGCTGCATCTCATCACAGCCCTCCCAGATTGGCTGCATAATTCACACGGCTGGTTTGGCTCAGCATCATCTAATGCTTGAACAGATGAGCAAGGAAGGTTTGGTCCATACGGTTGGAAGGCGAGATGTTGTGTCGTACTATGTATCTAGACAAAGATTGATTTTTCTGTTGAAATAAATTGCATCTTCCGACTTTATTTGTGTTCTGCCCCTCTCTCTTTTTTCAAGGAAAGAAAAAAAAAGAGTCGGACATTGTATACGTATTTGGTACTTGCAGGTGGGGTTTTATTTAAGCTCTTTACTGTACAAGTACGTGGTGGATCCTTTTTTCTTTTGTGGGAATTGTAAAGCTTCATGAATAAGAGGGTGCAATACGATGAGCTGCTACTGTATTGTTGGAATGCTGCCTGATGATACCTCTTCCATATATGCTTGCTCAGTACAATTTCTATAGTTATTATGTTGGGCAAGAGTCCTGGTTTGTCAAGGTGGTAGATATTCGAAAAGGAAAACCCCTAAATCTTTACATTTCAAAAAAAGAAAAATGATAAATCCTAAACCGGCTCCGCGCCCTGGCCGGCCTTGTTGCTATGGCCGGCTGCTGCAGTTCAACGGAAATTTTGGAGTGAATTCGTCTTGTACACGTGCTGGTAAGTGGTTCGTATTCGGGGTCCCGCCATCGCCGAACAAGTTTCATAACCCGGTGATCTCATCCCACCCAAAACGAATCCATCGATCCGGATCCGCCGCGACAAAGATGTCTCATGGCCTCCCCACGGCGGCGCCGGTCAGCTTCTCCTGTTCCCACGGGCAGAAGGAGAAGCGGCCTCCTTCTACCGCCGACGATGACATCGGGAGCAGCCGCAGCATAGAGGAGTTGTACAAGCAGGCGGCGAGCCGGCTGCCGCTGGCCGAGATGCCGGAGCTGGAGTCGTGCGTCTACGCGGGCGGCAACTGCCTGGGCCTCGCCGACCCCGTCTCCAACATCATCCTCAACGCTGTCGGCCTGCTGCTCCAGCAGGCGAAGCTCCCGTACTACTCGTGGACCAAGCTGATGGGGATCACGGGCTTCAAGTTCAAGGGCTGCCAAAGCCGAGCACCCCGCGCCCGCCGTCCTGGCGCGGATCATGGCGGCGCAGTACCCCTCCGACGCGCTCGCCGCCGTCCTGGCCAAGCTGCGGCGTCCACTCACCACCCACGACGTCTGGGAAATCAGGGACCTTCTGGCACGCCAATGGCCGCCGCCGGTCAGCATGGAGTTCTCCTACCGCCCCAACGGCACCACCTGCGCTCGACGCGACGATGGCGCGCTCCTGCTGTCGACCTACATTGGGGAAGAACGCGACTTCGTCGCCACAATCTTGATCGAACGCACAAGGCATCATCATCAGCTCAGCTTCATCTCCAACCTGACGTTCGACAACAGCTCGGACATGGAGACCAAGCTTTCCGGCTGCCTCCAGTGGGCGGCGGCGCTCCAGGCGGCGGTGCACGTGGACTACGACGCCTCCCCGTGCGAGCACGTCGTGTCGCTGAAGCTGTGCCTGCTCGACGCCATCCACGCCATGTACATCAAGGCGCTCGCCGTAATGCCCAGGAGCCCCCGGCTCCTCCGCGCCGTCCTCGTCGCCGGGCACTGCTACGGCCCCATGGACCCCGTGTCCAACATCATCGCCAACGCCGCCTTCCCTCCGGTACAGGGCGCCGGCGAGCTGCCAGACGGCGTCCTCAACACCGGGCCCATGTCCCGCGTGGCGTCGCGTTCCCTCGACGGCCTTGTCGCCATGCTGCGGCAACCTGTCGGAGCACGAGGCCCTGAACTACCTCGGACTGCGATCTCGGATCTTTCTTTCTTTATTGGCGCCGTTTCTTCATCCCACAACCCACACCAAACCCGGCCAAAGCAGAAACCCCGATCCCAAAATCAATCCACCCGTCGGCCCCATGTCGTCTCCTTCCACGGAATCGGAATGCCTCCCCGGTGGCGGCAGCTTGTCGCGCTTCCACGGCGAGGAGTGCAAGCGGCCTCCCGTCGACGAGGCCACGATCACGGGCTCCAACGAGATCAAGAGGAGGTTCATCGACGGCTTCTACACGGAGGCGGCGCGGCGTCTGCCCCTCAAGGAGGTGCCGGGGCTGGACGGCTGCCTCTGCGCCGGCGGGCTCTGCGTGGGCCTCGCCGACCCCGTCGCCAACATCATCCTCAACGCCGTCGGCCTGCTCCTCCACGACCAGCAGGAGCAGTTGGAGCTCCCGTCGCCGGAGAGGAAGTTCAGGGTGCGCAGGGGCGGCGAGGGGTGGGGGGACATCGCCTACCGATCCCTCGACGGCCTCCGCGGCTTCATGCCCGCCTACTTCCGCTACCTCGGCTGCGCCCAGGGCAGCCGCTACCTCTACGTCGCCTCCCAAAACCTCCCCCTCGCCATCGCCCTCGTCCGCCACGACCGCTTCTCTTCCCGAAGGCGGCGGCGGCGTCTGCTCCCCGACAGCGGCAACCTCAGCGACGCCCTCCGGGTCGCCGCGGTCCAGGCGAAGCACCCCGCGCCCGGCGTCGTGGCGCGGCTCATGACGGCGCAGTACCCCTCCGGCCTGCTCGCTCCCGTCGTGGCCAAGCTGCAGGGGACGGAGTCGCTCACCGCCGGCGATGTGTCGGCGATCATGGACCTCCTGGCCCGCCAGTGGCCGCCTGCCCCGCCGACGGTGAGCATGGAGTTCTGGTGCGGGCCGAACAGCACCACCTGTACCCGCGGCGACGAGCGGCGAAGATGGCACGCTGCGACGAGCGGCGACGATGGCACGCTGATGATCTCGACCTGCACCGGCGACGGCCGTCCTGCCACAGTCTCGATACCACCACCGACAACCACACAAGATCACCAACAACAGCTCGGGTGCATCTTCGACCTCACGTTCCACGGCGCAGACATGGAGGACAACCTGTCCGGCTGCCTCCGGGAGGCGGCGGCCGTCACGGCACCACAACGGGCTGCGCCGCCGGTGGACTACGACGCCTCCACGTGCACGCACGTACTGTCCCCGAAGCAGTGCCTGCTCGACGCCATCTACGCCCACTACATCAGGGCGCTCGCCGCGCTGCCGTCCTGCAGCCCACGGCTCCTCCGCGCCCACATCGCCGGCGGGCACTGCTACGGCCCCATGGATCCCGTGTCCAACATCATCGTCAACACCATCTGGTACGACAAGGCCTTCCCGCTTATTACCTTCAATTACCAAACGGCATCCTCGACACCAGACCCGTGACCCGATTGGCGTACCGTTCCCTCGCGGGTCTCGTTGAGATGGCGTCTCTCACCTGCAGCAGCTCGAGGCACGAGGCCATGGATTTCATAACTCCTTGGACTGTGACCTCTCGAGATCATCATCACATCTCGTCTCTCACATCACACAAGAAACCTATGCCGTAGGTTGCCGAGCATCCCCAGCACGCCGTGTTGGGATCATTCCTCGCGTCCCTGACGACCGAGAACCTGGGTCGCCTGTGCTGTGTGCTGCCTGTTGCTGCTGCTGGTGACGGCAGGATCATCTTTGATGCCCATTGGGAGCAACTAAACGCGATCCTTGGTGAGCAATCTCCAGAATCAGTCTCTTCTGTCAGAGCGTAATGAGATGATGGAGGCTCGGCCCTGCCTGTCACTTTCTGGGTCGATGCGTGTGTCCAAGAAGAAGTTGGACTTCCAGCACAAAAGCAGCTAACCCTTTGCTTTTGCAGCAAGCTCGCGGTGGCAGCGTTAAGGTTCTTGACTACAGTTGCCAAGAGTGCGCACCATGCGTCTGTAGGAAGTAAAATGGATCAGATATGTGATGGTGTCATCATGTCCAACCTGCTGTTACGGGATGAAGATGAAAAGCTGTTTCAGGAAAATTGGAAAGAGTTTGTCAAGCGTGACTCTCGGAATGGGCTGTTGCTAATGCACCAAGATGGGCTGCATGCCAGCTATTGGAGAGCCTTAAGGTGAATTACAATCAGAGGGTGTTTGCATGGGCGAAGACATGTTATGGTAAGATTACGATGGAATATAAAAATGACCCGACAAACCACTGGAAGGAAGCTATTGCTGCAATTTATGTTGCTATTGCTGTCGTTGGCGATCTTGGCACAAATGCCGGTTTTCTTTGTGACATTGAGCTTATGCTTGACTACACCAGTTGCCAGTCACAGAAAATTCTGAAATCAACCGTCCTGTGGTTCTTAAAGGAGTTCAATGATCAAATACCCAAACAAAATGCACAGGTCCTGCTTCAAAAGGCGGTGAAGTTCCTAGCACACGAATCCCATGTTGTTCGATCCTATGCTGCGGTCTTTACGAATCCCAGCACCCCTCTGTGTGTTTGAAGGTATGCTCCTCCCAGTGTTGTTCAGAATTTTGTCCGAGGACATATCAGATCTCCTTCCATATGGTTTGTTGATATTTTCACAACTCATTGACCTATGCCAACCTCCCCTCTCCCATGAGTACATGAACCTATTTGATTCGCTTCTCAGCAGTGCCACTTGGGAGCAACCAGCCTGCGCCCATGCCTGTTCTTGTTTGCTTCGAGCATTCCTTTGTAAAATAAAAAATGATCATGATAAATTGAAAATTGTCTTACAGAAGTTCTGTACTCTGGTTTTGAATGTTAGCACCACATATACTTCATTTGCCATGCTTAGCTTACTAGTGGAACAAGCTGGTTCAGACTTTCTAAGGCTTCACATTAGCGACACATGGGGTGTTCTGTTCCCTCGGCTTTGGGTTCTGCGGCAGAGCAGGTAGGAAGTGAAGTTTGCAAAGTCCCTTATTGTCGCTGTGTCCTTATTTGTCACCAAATACGGAAGTCAAGAATTTGTTGAGTCCATCCAAGAAATTGACAGAAGAGCGGAGCGGTATTTCACAACATTTCTTGAGAATTTTTGGATCCACTATCTTGATTCGATTGAAGGGGCTCGTGAATCTAAACTGGCAGCAGTTGGTTCAACAAAGTTGATTTGTGAAACTAACTTTCTGAAGGAAGACCCCCATTCTTGGGGCAAGTTACTTAATAGTACAGTACCACTGTTGTAGAAAATGAATCAAGGGGTAGTACAAGTGATGGATGATGTCTCAGTTGTACGTCTTCAATATGCTGGGAACAGTGAATATGATCCGCTGAAAATTAAAGATCCAAAAGAGTATTTCATCACATCGGTGGCTGCATTTTCGAACTAGTACCCTGGAAAAATTGCTCCTATTATTAATGAGCATTTGAATACACTGAACAGAAGCTTTTTGATTAAACTTTCTGCAGACTACAAAGCCAATATTTCATAGGTAAACAACTTCTGAGTTTATTTTCTTGAGTGCTAGTAGATACATTCAATCGATAGTTGTTTCTAGGCTATGAACCAAGACTCCATGTTATGTGGTTGAAAAGGGAAGTTAGCAAGTTTGGCACTCAATCAACATCATGTTAGTTGTGGTTTTCAAATTGCATTCTGTTGAGTATAGTTAACCTGTCATTAAGCACCAGAATTTCTAACATCATTTCTTGTTGTTGGCAGATATGAGTTGAAAATCCAGATGCTCTAGCTTGTGATCGGCTTCTAGGCTCATTTTCTGTAAGGTGGTCATGCATGATTAATCAAGTGTTTATTTGCTGGGTACCAAGTGCTTAAATATGCGACATTGAATTGATGTGTTTATACATGGACAATATGGTTGAGGCAAGGTTTAGGGACTGAATTGCTGATTGATTTTTCAGGTGGATGGTTTCTTTTATTATTATGACCACTGCATTATAATGTTTCATGCTCAGTTTTAAACTAAATTTTAGACGGTAGCAGTTTAGTGGCTGAGAAATGTGAATTTTTGCAAGACTCATTATTAGATGAAGAGTACAAGTGACGCACTAGCTGATCGAACTGTTTATGTATAGGCAATGTGGTTGTTTACAAAAATTTTATTTATGTTCTTGTATCTTAGTTTGGGAGTACTATTATTTATATGAACTTTTCTAGCTCTTGTTTGAGGCTAGATATGATATATGTCAGCTTTGAGCTCCAATTTCGATCTTATGTCATGGTATGGCTAGGAGGGAGGGGAGCACCTCTATTTATAGGTGCTCATGATCATTGTGGTGTTGCCATGTGGCAGCTTCCATACTCTTCCATACAAAATATCCTAACTCTAGAATCCTCCTCATCCTTATCTAGTTCCTTATATTTCTACCATACTAAAATATCTAGTTTTAGAGTATTCTACACTTTATCATGAAGCATGACAACTATGGCTCATGCATTCTCTCCTATTTTCTAGAACCTTCTTACCTTGCCATGATCTTATCCTTATAAATGACAAAGTTAGTCTCTTGAGATCTTCACAATCTTTTAGAATATTCCATGTATGCATTACATATTTCAACATTAGCCATGAACCATGTCTGTTAAGTTAGTAAGGTGAGGCAAGACTTTTTCATAGATAGCAATTGAACTATAATAATCCTAATCTACAAACATAATACTACCCTTAAAAATTCAGAAGGGAAAGGAGGGCAGGTGATTATAAATATGAAGCTTTCACATGTGTATCAAACCATCCTTCCAATCCAAGTAAATACAGGACAGAAGTAAATACAGGACAACACAGATATGAATCCACAAGTCAGCCAGGATGAAAATCACGGAGAGATATAGTGCATTGGCTACTTTCCTTCAATCCTTCCCCGATGTCAAATTATTTTATACCCTTACCAATCCAACATATTCAAATGTGCATATCACAAGGAGTCTGCCTCAAAATGGGCATTGAATAACATCCAAAAAAAAATTGATAGTAGGAACACTTGTTATTGCAAGGACCACAAACATAAAACATGATAGTTAAACGTATAATGTCAACATTAAAAGGACCACATACATAGAACATGACATTTAAAAAATATAATATCACCATTAAAACTAGAATAGCAGAGTGCTTGATACATACAGGTACACAGAGAATCAGTGTTTACAAAGCAACAGAATACTTATTCTTGGTCATCACCTACGTCTTCTCGTAGAACCAAACTTTTGTGCTATAATCTTTTCATGCCTTAGCTTCTCGTCCTCCAAACGCAATACTAGTCTTTCACCTTGTCCTCTTTCTCACCTCTTCACTTTCTAGAGATGAAACCCCCATACACAAACAATGTCTGATGCCCATAAGCATACATCCGCACCAAAGCCTTTCTTCTCTCATGTCGAATGTGTCTTATATCCAGCTGAGTTCCTTGCAATGAAGTATGTCTCAATTTTGCCTGTCTTCTTGTTAACCTCCACTCCAGCTCCAATCAATGCCAGCGCATAACCCAAACCTATCTCTAGAATTAAATACTTCTGATCAGAATTCACAAATTGGAACAAAGCACCATAACGAATGCCAGCCACCAGAGGAAATCTGTTTGCTAGTAATTTTTTCATAAGGATAACATCAGTTTTGTCAACCATGAAAAAAATATTTGATCTTCAGACTTCCAACAGAACCACGAGGATCAAGGCTACCACGCGAATATGGAATCCCGTGATTCTTCACGATTGTGAGAACGATGGGTATGTTATCATGGCTATGATATAAGGAAGATGAGAGCTCGTACCCACATTTCAGCTGAGTTATGGCCTCGTACCTTTGAATCATATCAAGCACATGAAACTTTGCAGTAGCATATCCACCAACCATTCCAGCTTGTAGCTAGCGAGCCTAATCTACAGCTACGACAACTGAGTAAACACCGCAATAGCCTGAAAGAAATGAACGAACATGTTAGGAAATAAAAGGAAAAAAAAAAGAAAACAACGTTGCATATGTATAGAAAAAAGAAAAGGGGCAGCAATGAACATATGTGTCTGTCCTTGATTGATCATAGACCTTGAACTCTAGTTAAATATTGTTGATGATGGATTCTGTTATCTTTCATGATTGACAAGTGGGGTCATTTTTGGTGAAACATTCACAATTAGGCTACTTGATATAGTTTTAGGAGTTTCGAATTTTGAAGAGGATAATAGGATTTTTGCTTGCCATGTAACAACAGTTGCAACACTTGGATTCAGGCAGATCTATTAGAAGGTTCGGTTGCGGTGGATATACTGTCTTGCAGCCTGGACAACGCCTGACCTCCCATGGTGGTGTGTGGGCCCGATGGTCGATAGGGCTCAGCCTCCTGCGGGGGCACGACAAACGGCAGGCTGGTGTGGAGAGAGGGAGAAGGAGAGGAGAGGACGGAGAAGGGTGGTGAGGTCCACGTGGGTAAAATTATCTTTTCACAGGGTATTTAACGGTTCAAGGATGAAAAATCGAACATAGTATCGTACAAAGAATGAAAGTTGAACTCGATGTTAAATAGAAAACGAAAAAACGAAAATTTTTTAAGGATCAAGAAAGAAATTATTAATTTTTCTAGTGTCAAATAGGGAATTCTTTGCGGAACCTACTGGATAGATAGATAGATAGGAAAATCCCCCGAAATCAAGAGCGAGTTCCGGCGATCCCCAATATGGCAGCCCCCTGCAATTTCGCCCTCATCGCCGTCGAATCCTCCCGATCCGCCCCGGGGATGGGGAGCTTCTCCTGTTTCCACCACGGCGACATGGAGAGGCGGTCTACCCTCGACGAAGGCGCGCTCAAAAAGTGGTTCGAGAACAGCCGCGCGCGGATCGACGAGTTCTACGATGAGGCGGCGCGCCGGCTGCCCCTCAAGGAGATGCCGGAGCTGGACGGCTGCATCTACGCGGGCGGCCTCTGCTTCGGCCTCGCAGACCCCGTCACCAACATCATCCTCAACGCCGTCGGCCTGCTGCTCCACGACCAACAAGGGGAGCACCCGCCCCCACATGGGAGGGTCCGCGTGTACGAGGGGTGGCGGGATGTCGTCTGGCGATCCATCGACGGCATCGCCGCCTTCATGAATGCCTACTTCCGCTACCTCAGCACTGACCAGGCCAAGCGCTACCTCTACCTGGCATCCCAAGACCTCACCCTCGCCATCAAGCTCGTCCACCACGACAGATTCGCGCAAGGATCCTCGAATCAACGGCGACCTTTGCTCCCAGACGGCGGCAAACTCAAGGCAGCCCTCAGGTTTGCCGCGCTCAAAGCGCAGCACCCGGCGCCCGACGTCCTGGCGGGGCTCATGACGGCGGAGTACCCCCGTGACACGCTCGCCCCTGTCCTGTTCAAGCTTGGAAATCAGCAAGGTGGAAAGGAGCAGCTCACCACGGACGACGTCTTGGAAATCAGGGACCTTCTGGCACACCAATGGCCGCCAACTCCGCAGCCAGCCAACATAGATTTCTGGTGCCGTCCAAATGGCCGCACTTGTACCCGCCGCGGCGACGATGGCGTGCTTGTGATCTCAAACTCCCTCGGGGAGGACCTTGTCGCCCAAACCTCTATCGTGACAACCCGCGATTACTTCCAGACTCAGCAGCAAAACTACATCTCCGACTTGGTATTCTGCTGTGAGGACATGGAGACCAAGCTATCCAGATGTCTCGAGGCATCAGCACTCGCAGCTTCTGCCATGGCAACAGAGGTGAACTATGATGTCCCCCCATGCGAGCACATAATATCCGTGAAGATGTGCCTGCTCGACACCATCCACGCCTTGTACATCAAGGCACTTGCCACACTGCCCAGCAAGCCCAGCCTCCTCCGTGCTCTCCTTGTCGCTGGACATTGCTACGGCCTCATGGACCCCGTGTCCAACATTATCCTCAACTCATTCTGGTACGATGTGGCCTTCCCACTTGCACGGGGTGTTGAAGTTGATTTACCTCAAGGCATCCTCGACACCAGACCCATGGCCCGCTTGGAGTCCCGTTCCCTCGATGGACTTGTGGCCATGGTGCAGGGCACCTTCGGGTCGAAACACCGTGCTTTGGAGTTCCTTAGCTCTTTGGACTGTGACTTAACTAGATCATCATATCTTGGTCGTCCCATCATAAAGATAGCACGCAATGTCTCTTTTGCTGCTGTGGCCGAGATTGCCAAACACCCCCAGCACACTGCGTTTGGATCATTCCTCATGTCCCTGTCGCCAGAGAAGATCGGCCACCTTCACTCCTTGATCTCAGCTGCTCATTGGGACCAGCTAATCAGAGTCCTCAGCAATGAAATGTACAGTGTATGGCCTGTGTCAGTGCTAAAGGAGGAGGATTCCTCTCTCGTTTCTCCATTTGTGTCAGCGCGGATTTCTGGAAAGAGGTTGGCGTTCATAAGGAATCTGGACTTTGTTCACACCGAGCTGAATAAAGTGCTACGCAAATACTGCAATCAGCATCCTTGGGTACATAACAACCAAAAACATTACCTCTCTTTTGCTCCGACTTCATGTCTATATTGGCATTGTGCCTTTGTGCTTTGTGATTGCTTAGTACCTTTGTCGAGTAGTGCTTTCTGCTGGTTTAGTATTACTAGCTAACTGGCTATACCTTTGTGATCATTGGTTACCTTTTAGTGCTAGTGCTTTATGATATCTGTTAGTATATGGTGTCCTTTTTTAATTTGAGGAATGGGGTGGTGATGGGTCTAGAATTGGATGATCCCTCGAACCAAACACTGTCAGTTATTTCCGATGTACTGGTTTTCTGCTCCGATGTATGATTACACTATAGGCCACCAGCAAGTTATATGTCATTTCCGAGCCTATGTTGATGTTTTTACAACATATAATTGTGCTTCCCTGTCATAATTGATGTGTTACATTCTCTATTTGAACACTGAGTGGTTATTGCTAGTCATCCATGTTGACACTCGACTTGACCTTATGTATGAATTAAGTTCCCTGCTTCCACCAGGCTGCTGAAATATTTAAGAATATTCATGCTTACTGCAGGAACCAAGTTACCAGCTTGACATTATCTGTGGAGTGACAGCATCCAGTTCTCCATTTCACCCAAATTTCTATCATGCCAACTTTTTGGCGACTATAAATGATGCTATTGGATCATCCCATGAGCGCACACTCTTCTTCGCTGAATTCTGGGTGTCACCTTCTCGTGAAGATGTTCAATCGAAGCCATCTAGCTGCTGCCCTATATATGATTACAGTGCATGCATTGGTGAGCCCTTGTTCCTACAACTAATCAACCTTATTGCAGTAACGGTTTTCTTAACATGGCGCGCATTACTATGGGAAAAGAAAGAGCATGGTGAACACCCACTTGGGTAATGATCGCATGGATTAGGAAGCGTTAGCCCTGGGCATGGTTATTTTGGTTTCTTAGGTTTGGGTTTTTAAGTGGACAAATATTTCAGTTTACGGAATCTGTTCACCGAAGTTGTCGCCAGAAACACAGGAACCTCACACTTCGGATTCGGTTTATTTTGGTGAGGTGTTTTGGTTTATTTTGGTGAGGTGTTTGGTTTTCCACTGAACAAGCAGCAGATGCTAAGGAATATTGAGAATAAAATTCACGTTAAAAAAATATTGAGAATAAAATGAATAAAAGACGCAGATGAAGAAGTTTAGAGAGGGAACTGAAGAAGACACAAGCTCATCATGAAGGCTTGTGCGCATGCCTTAGGCTACAAGGAAGACACAAGGTCAGCACAGAGGCCTGTGCGCACGCCTTTGGCTGCCTTGCATTCCCGCTCTCTGAACCTGTGAGCTGGCCACAGTAGCCCTAACACCCACGTCAGGCTAGCACACTGGTAGCGGCCGCCCGCTCGCCGCTCAGTATGGCTGCCCACGTCCATGGAGGCTCATGCACTCACCATGGCCGCCTGCATCCGTGGAAGCAAATGCACTCATCACGGCACTAGCCCATGCTCATGTCTGGTTGGACTGGGGAGTGGGGATAGGATAGCGACGCCCTGTCGGATTAGTTCTGGGCTCTTGAAACTGCACGAGGGGAATAGGCTGTTGGCCAGGAGGGGCTGCCTGCGAATTATGTTTGGTGATTTCAGTGCTTTGGTTTCTGGGACCTATCACCACACTTAACACCAAGCAGCCAGCAAGTTCACCACCACACTGAACACGGACCACCGAAACAACTGCAAATTTTAGTGTGGCGCGGTTAGTTTGCTGCAGTGTGTTTTTACCCAGGCCTAGGAACCATAACTGCCATGGCGTAACAGTGAGGAAACTCCTTGTTAGATGAAATAACCTAAATATTCTGAAGAGAGAAGGAGAGCTAGCTACTGGTTCTGTAGTTGCTGATTCTTTTTCTCCATATGAATCTTTTTGGCACTAGAATCCCCAATT
Organism: Setaria italica; assembly: GCF_000263155.2. Lineage (NCBI taxonomy): Eukaryota > Viridiplantae > Streptophyta > Magnoliopsida > Poales > Poaceae > Setaria > Setaria italica. Next base: position 475,777 of record NC_028454.1, on the reverse strand, counting down.
TCTGACGTCTTCCTATTTTTGGCTTTGAAAACAGGTCGTTGCTCCTTTTGTGAGGACGAAGGAAACAAGATTTTGCATCCACCCTCTGGTCATTCCCGTGATTTTAATGGCTCCATCAATTTATACCGCTCCGCTGTGAGGGCATATAAGGATGTTTTGAAAGGCTTGCTGGTGTCAGACTTTATTTATTTTGATCCTGGCAGAGATGTTGAGCTTGCTAAGATTATTCATGACTATGAAGATAACAATATTCCTGAGATGCTGGATACCAAACCATCTTTAGTGTGTGAGCGCCCTCGGTTTATTTAGTTTTACATCTTGAGTGTTTCTTCTCGCTTGGAGAAAGATATTTACTATTGATGTGTATCAGCTATCACCTCTCCTTAGCTGTAGAATTATATGCAACTGACGTCCTGAATGTTTAAGTAGCAAAATATGGCCAATTGTTACTGCTATTTTCTGGGAACCAATTCAGGCACCCAGACTACGCGTTGGGTCTCTTCTTCCTCGCATCCTCCTCATCCGCCGCCGCCACAGTCGCCGTCCCCTCTCCCAACGGCGACCACCTCCCCCGAGATGGAATGTCGCATCATCAAGGAGGCGATCCTGGACCACCTCCTCGCCGCCCCGCCCACCGTCCAGGTCGAGATCTCCGAAGCCCTGGCCACCATCGCCGCCTCCGATTTCTCCGAAGCTTTATATGGAAAAGCATGAGGCGTTGGTTAAGGGATACTTGAAGCTGGAGAAGCTGGAAGAGTCCGTTGAGGCTGTGGTGGGCCTTCTCAGGGCGCAAAGAGCCTCGCCATCCTGTGAACAGCTCGCGGTGGCAGCATTAAGGTTCTTGACTACCCCAAGAGTGCGCACCATGCGTCTGTAGGGAGTAAAATGGATCGGATATGTGATGGTGTCATCATGTCCAACCTGCTGTTACGGGACGAAGATGAAAAGCTGTTTCAGAATGGGCTGTTGCTAATGCACCAAGATGGGCTGCATGCCAGCTATTGGAGAGCCTTAAGGTGAATTACAATCAGAGGGTGTGTGCATGGGCGAAGACATGTTATGGTAAGATGATGATGGAATATAAAAATGACAAGACAAACCACTAGAAGGAAGCAATTGCTGCAATTTACGATGTTATTGCTGTTGTTGGTGATCTTGGCACAAATGTCGATTTTCTTTGTGACATTGAGCTTATGCTTGACTACACCAGTTGTCAGTCCCAGAAAATTCTAAAATCAACCGCCTTGTGGTTCTTAAAGGAGTTTAATGATCAAATACCCAAACAAAATGCACAGATCCTGCTTCAAAAGACGGTGAAGTTCCTCGCACACGAATCCCATGTTGTTCGATCCTATGCTGCGGTCTTTACTGATAAGCAGTTGATGATGAAGGATACGGTCCAAGCACCAGGGGTCAACCAAGTGGCCAGTTCTCAACGTTATGATGCTAATAGTATTGATCTGTTTGCTGCTGAGGTCATTTCGAACCTGCTGAAACTTATGACAACCCATACCTGATGAAGTGCATGGCACAGGTGCTTGGGATTGCTACTATAGCAGGCCAAACTATTCGTGACACAACTGCTCTTCTGGCTGGTATTCTCAATCAAGTGTGCAATAACTCCAAGAACCCTGAATTCAACAGATACTTGTTCGAGGCCCTAGCAGCAGAGATTGGTCGGGCCAATGAGCAGGGCCCAGCACCCCTCTATGTGTTTGAAGGAAAGCTCCTACCAGTGTTGTTCAGAATTTTGTTCGAGGACATATCAGATCTCCTTCCATATGGTTTTCTGATATTTTCACAACTCATCGACCCATGGCAACCTCCTCTCTCCCATTAGTACATCAATCTATTTGGGAGCAACCAACCTGCGCCCATGCCCGTCCTTGTTTGCTTCGAGCATTCCTTTGTACATGCAATGACTAGGGGTGGGAGGCTTCCATGGTGGTCGTCCTAGGAGTGCCGACCTGAATACGTGCAATGACTAGGAGTGGGATGCTCCGGGCGAAAGTCTTTGCCAGCGATCTTACTGGTGGCAATGGCGATGGCGCCCTAGGGCATCGTTCTCCCCGTTAGGGACGTCATCTTGGAGCCCCATCCCTATTGCACGGGGTTCTCTGGGTGAAAACCCTGTCCAGATTCTGGACGAGCGACGGCGGTGGCACTGGCGTCGTCCCCTCCATGGAGGTGTCGTCTCTAGAGACCACCAACTCGGTCTGTGGCATTGCTGGTGACATGTTGATCATGGCAGGCTCCAATCAGTGGTGGCAAGATGGCATGGTGCAGGACGGCAAGCTAGACGGGGTTTTGCTGAGCTCATGTGGAGGCGATCGCAGGTTTGGTGGTGGCAAGGGGTTGTCATATTGTTGTCGGGTTGGCTGCTTGCAGTGGACCGCGGCGGCTGGTGTTGCTCGGCAACTGTCAGTGCGGTGTGGGACTGCGTCGAAGGACGGCGCTTGCAGCAACGGTATTGTGGAACGACTAGGCTTGCAGTGGACTGTGGCGAAAGACAACGCAATCAACTACTTTGGCTTCCTAACGCCGACGATGGTTATGCACGTGGGTGGAGCAACGAGGCGAAGTCGACCTACGGCAGCAGCTTGATATTTGATGGACACCTTGGGAAGCGGAGCAACATTGCTCACCATTCTGATGGCAACAAAAGAAACAGATCTAGGACATGAAGTATTGTAGCGGGCATGGCGAGACCCCTACATGCGGTGTATCTTCAAGGCGACGAGAGCGAGGTGGAGTCCAACGGCGGCGGATATGGTGAGGCTCCCGTGCGTTTGTGTTATCGTGGTGGCGACTGCGAGGTAGCCTGCGAGAGGTCCGAATCTAGTGGTATCACTCTGTCGGGTGGAGTGTGATGTTGCAGCGGCACTACGGCGTAGGATCCTGCATGGTGGTGGCCTTTTCGGTGCGGTACGATCCGTTTCTCTTGGTTCTTGTTAATGCGGGGTCACATCTGGAGGTGTTCAACGACTACTTCAGAGTGAAAAGTTGGTGGATGCCACGATTAGGCTTTGGTTCGGCTGTCATTGTCGAGTGGAGTGATGCGGCCGTGTTGATGTCCCAATCCAACCGGTCGGTTTTGACGTTTTCAAGTTGATTGGTCCCGCGTTGATGTCCCAATTCAACTAGGAGAGTTTAGTTTAGTTCCTGTCTATGGCCTCTCATGGTCGTTGTCTTATATTTTTTCTGCTATATCAATCGTCAAAAAAAATCAGGCTTTCAAACAGGAACAAAAGAAAATAAAACTTCTCCGAAGGACCTTGAAACTATATTCCATACTAGCAATTGGCGCTTTAGATGGCAGAGTCTGAAAGCAGATTATGATTCTTTTGGCCTTTCTATTCTCTTCCGATCTACGAGTAGGCCTACCACTGAAAAGGATATGGGCAAACTCACTCTTGTTCACACCCAATTTCAAATAATTATTATCCACTCCTTAACCTCCCCAATCCTAACCATATCCAATAGATTGTACCCTTCCGATACCCTACCCTTACCATTTCTAATGGATAAATAATTTTCTATCCATACCCTCTCTATTTGAAATGTGTGTATTTGGTGAGAGGGTAGGGATATCCAATGACAGGTCTATTATGAAACAGACTTGTTTGATTTTGATTTTTTGGTATGCTAAAATTGGTGTCATAGAATTTTACTTCTCGGTCATCCTAAAAGATACGTAGTAGAGAGAATTCCATGTAAAAACAAATTCTTGTTCCGTGCATGACGCTAGACAATTTTACCTCCCTGACACCAGGATCATCTTTTATGCCTTTTTGTGACACTTGCATCCATACGGCAGTTAAGTCCAACTTATAAAGACCATTTTACCCCTCCCATCACAACAGTGACATTGTTTTTCAAGAGGTAGAAATTGGCATCGGGTTGGAAAGGCCACCGCGTCAGCAATGAGCATCGGTCGTGGGTCCCTTATGACAGAATTGAAAAAACAAAAATGGGAGCAGCTTCGTCTTCCTCTCCAAGATGTGTCTCTCTCTCGTCTCTCCTCCATTTCCAATAATGGTGGATCACGGCTCCAGTCACAAGAAATCGAAACCCCATGCTGCTTTGGTGCGCCTACTCCTCCCTGTTGCCATCCAGTTTTCCTTGCAGCCGCAGCTGGCAGCTGCCCACACGCGAGCTGGTTACCTGCCACTGCTCCCCATGTCATGCACTGCTTCCAAGCCGAGGCTGCTGGCGCTCCACCGGTGCCAGGCTGCTGCTGCTGCCGCTCAACTTGCCCTTCATCCCCATGGTTCGAGAGTTAGTGCCGGTTATGGAGCTGTTTGTTTCGACCCGTTTGTGAGGGTCTGTTTTCTTCCACTTGCTAAACTTTAGCACCCGATGTGACTTTAGCACCCGTCACATCGAATGTTTAGATCCAGCTTCTCAGGTCAGTTTTCCGATCTCTGGCCGCTAGAAGCTGGAAAGCTTAAACAAACAAGCTAATTGTTGAGTTGGCTTTTAAAAAGCTGAAAAACTAGCTTCTGATAAAATGAGCTGAAAGCTACAAAGCTGGTTAAGAAGAGCTTTTACTAACTTTTGGTATGCTGAGAAGATAAAATTTATTATAAAAATCAATAGCAAGCAACTAAAAAGCCAGCTTTTCCTAGCAAAAGTTCAAAAGGAGAAGCTCAAACGAACGGGAAACTAGCTAACTGAAACTAGCTAAGATCCTGTTGACCACTCCTGTCAGCCTCACCGCACCTTGGCACACAAGATCCGGGGGAGATCCGGCGCCACTGACAGATGGGCCCGAGCGTCCCAACCTTTTGCCTTCTACTACAATCTAACCACCCCTCCGCCAGGGGGGAGCAGGGAACCAGGTCGCCGTCCCCGTATCCGCCTGCGTCACGCGCTCGCAGCATCTGACGGGTGGGCCCGGAAGGATATTCCCCTCCGAGTCGACCCACACGTCATAGGCCGCGGCGCGTCTCCACCAGCGCGTAGCCGAGCGGGACTAGGACGCAGCCTGCATAAATCGATCGATTCGGCCTCCAATCCCCTTCCCCTTCCCTTCCGTTCCGCTCCATCTTTCGATCGGTCGCCGGCGATCGCGCAGCGGCTCGTCGCCCGCCGCCGCCATGGACGCAGAGTACGTCGCCTCCTCGCCGCCGCGATCGATCTCTCTTCCTCGCGGAGTGGGGGGAAACTTCTCTTTATTTTTTTTTTGGGGGGCGATTTCCTTTTCATTATTATTATGATGATCGCCTCGGCTCCTGCAGGTACCTCGGCCTGCAGCAGGGGAGCTCCTCGTCGTGCCGCACGGCCGACGCCGCCGCATGGGGCGCCGCGCAGCAGCAGAAGCGCCAGCGATGCCAGGTGAACCTCCCGCCTCGTTTCCTTGCCCGCCCAATCGCGTAGCTTTCCCCCCTCCCTTCCGAGTTGATTGATGAAATTCTCGCTCGCGAGGTTCTTACCCACGCCGGATTTGGTGGAACGGGGGTTCTCGTTTAGGGTTCCGTTCGGGGGTCCGGATTGGGGTTTTCTGCGCCCAACCCGCCAACCAGCCACTAGGGTTTGGGTTTTGGGGGCGCTGATTCACGGTGCCTTCGGTGCTTCCTCGGCTCAATTGTTTGGGGGCCATGGATTAACTGGGGTGTGCTCTGCCATTCTCGACCCTATCCTGGGCTGATTGGTGCAATGCCACTCAGAATTGGCTCCATTGGCGATGCACTGGCAGTTTCCTGTGTCTCTGAACCTTGCAGCGTATCAGTCAAAATTATGCCTTCGCTGCTGTTACTCTATTTCAGCTGCAGAGGATTTTTACAGACTTTCTGTCCAATGCAGTGTGAATAACAATAGTGGACTCACAGTGGTCGTTTTGGCCTTTATGATAAAAGATGCATTTTAGGGCTGGAAGCATTCTTATTCAGATTTTAATGTTTCTAGTCGTTGGCAATCAGTTCGCACAATTGATAACTAAATATATATAGCATCCCAGATTGTGGCAGAAATGACTTCACATGTCCTTTTCATGCTTTTTCTTTACTACTACCTGCTATAGTTATTGACTAGCCTACACTGTTTTACAGGGTTCATCCAGCACAAGTACTTCTTTACAAATTTCCGAACCAGAACCTCAGGATCTTGACTCTGGAGAAATCGAAGAAGAAGAAGATTACTATATGGAGGACGACTGTGATGATGATGTCGATGGCTATGATGAAGATGACTATGACTTTGATGAAGCTGACTTTAATCAGCATCTCGCTGATAAATTTGATGATTTAGATCTGCCTCCAGGTGTGGAGGCTACTGTACCGTGGCTGCAGAAAATTGCAGCCAAGGAAGAAGCCAAGGAGCCATCTAAATCAAATACTGAAGATGAGAATGCAAATAAATATAAGCAGTTCAAGCAGTTCGACACTGTTCAAAATTTCTCTGACCATCACTTTGCTAAATGTTCTCAGGGAGAGGTGGCATGCTCAACTAATAGTTGCTCTTGATTTATGCTTCTCTTGGGCACTTACCTATTCTTGCATGTGATCATTATTTCAGCCAGCCAGAGCTTGGTCCAAGAGAGTTCAACATGACTGGAAACTTCTGGAGAAGGATCTACCAGGTTAGATATGAGCAAAATAGGCTACGTTCTTTTACTTAATGATTAGTGTGGCCCCTTTTTCAAGTTTAAACCAGTTACATTGCATTTGGGACACCATCAACATTGAAAATGCTTTCTTCATGTGTAGCCAGTGTCCATTATTGCTTCCCCAGCCCAGGTCTAGCGATCAGTTACCGTTCAGGTTACCAAAAAGTCGATTAGTTTGGAGAAGCAATAAGTTTGATATAAGATTGTTACATTATTTCAATAAGATCTGTCTGTTAGGGACCATGTCTACTACACTCAATAAGGAGACAAAACAATCCTTCCTAAGCTGCATGATACTGGTATTCTTAGCCAGGGTGAAACTGCAATACCTTTAGTTACTAGGTGCATTGTAATGTCGGATGTGCCAGTGTCCTTCATGTGCTTGTTTATAGTTATTTTCATAGGACTGCCTGGGGATGAATTGAAATTGAAACATATGTTTAAGGGCAAATAAAATATTTCTAGAGTTATCTTTTAGCAAAGTTAACACTCCTCAATCCATTTTTGCCAGATATTTAACTTTTCAATTTTGTATAGAGCCATCAGGCATGTATGTCGTGCTGTTATTTAGGTCTATTTCCTCTACTTAGCATCTATGTAAACTGTAAAGCCTTCCTTGTGATGGATCGTTGTGTCTTATATCATTATGAAGCACTTAACTGGGGTGTCATATGGTCATTGCCTTTGTGGTTTCCTCATCTTTGTGACTCAAAATTTTGCACATTATCTGTCTTTAGAAGCTATTCCCATGATTTTGGAACTCATCATTACTAGGCTTTGTTCACGACTCATGAAAGTTTTAGACAAGCTATCGCTCTCTAGTTAATCAGTGAAGATTGCTTCAGTGTATTTTTCTTATCTTGGAGGTATAAATTCTGATGATTTTCTTTTGTGCAGCATCTATTTATGTCCGGGTTGCCGAGGATAGAATTGACCTTCTTAGGGCTGCGATTATTGGACCTAAGGGAACGCCCTACCATGATGGGCTTTTCTTCTTCGATGTTCACATTCCCTCTTCTTATCCTTCTGGCCCTCCGGTATGCATCAAATCTTTGGCATGTTTCTTTCATTATTTTCATATAACCATTTCAAATTTTATTGAAATGTTTCTCTGATGGGCGTTTACAGTTGGTACATTACCACTCTGGAGGACTTCGGATTAATCCAAACTTATATAACTGTGGAAAAGTATGCCTTAGCCTGCTGGGTACCTGGACTGGTAATGGTTGTGAGAAGTGGAATCCTGCTCAATCAACCTTGCTACAGGTTCTTGTCTCCATTCAAGCTCTCATTTTGAATGAGAACCCATATTACAACGAGCCAGGATATGAGGCCTCAGCCAACACTCCACATGGACAGAGGAAATCTTTGGAGTATAACGACACTACCTTTCTGCACTCATGCAGGACGATGTTGTACTCACTTCGGAGGCCTCCAGAGGTAATGTGTTAATAATAATACTGGTGTGACAAAGGAGTGAAATCTGATTTTTGCTGATTTGTATTGTAACGGAACTGATCCATGTTTGGCTTGTGGCTCCTTGCAGCACTTTGCAGACCTTGTTGCCGGCCACTTCCGGGTGCATGGGCACACCATTCTCGCAGCATGCAAGCACTACATGGAGGGTCATGACGTTGGCTCAGTGGTGCCGGAGGAAGAGTCTGACTGCAAAAGCAGTGGGGCGGGAGCAGCCAGCAGTAGCAGCAGCAATGCACCAAAGCAAGGACCAGCAGTCAATGCAGCAAACCCTCTGTCCAGACGCGCAATCACATTCAACACGAGCTTGAAGACGCTGTATGAAGATCTTCTGATGGAATTCAATGTGAAGGGTGCCGACACGAGGAAGTTCATTGTTGAGAAGTTGAAGAACAAACCTGCAGCATTGTGAAAAGCATGGAAGAAGGCTACTGCAGGTAGAGGTAGCAGTAGTTCCTAAGGTGGAGATGATAGAGATATGAGGAGTCTCTGCCAGTAAGTAGTAGAAACAGGGGTTGCCTAGCTGCAGGAAAGCTTTTGTAGATAGCTCAGTCTCATGATAATTGATTTCTAGAACCTGGGACCTGCTTGCCCACTGGAAGTGAGTATAATGTAGGGATGGATCATGTAGCGGAGTGAGTGCCAAGAGTGATTCTTTCTCTCGGCACCATGTTCATCAATCTAATGATACACTACAACAACAACAAGTGCATTTTGGACCTTATAGAGTATGCTCTACTGCCGGTCATAGAATAGCTTATTCTAACTGCTGGTCATGGTTTATTCTATGGTCAGCTATACTCTACTGAGAATTGATATGTCCATTCTTGTATATCGTAATTTACTATAAATCGTAACTTGAATGGCTTATTAGAATTGATGTCCATTCTTGTACGTCGTAATTTACTATAAATTGATTGTACCATAATTTAAAAAAAAGCATCTTGATGCTAAATAATTATGGTAACTTAATTGATTGTACCATAATTTAAAAAAAAACATCTTGATGCTAAATAATTATGGTAACTTTTAGTTTAAATTATGGTACAATCCGTATCATTCTAGTGTGTGCGCGCGCTGGATGTGGCTTTTGCTAAATTGCTCCGGTCTTTGTGCGAGCATTATGTACCATACTATCATGGCCTCGAATCTGTAGAACAATTTCCGGGGCTCATGGCTTGGCTGCTGGCCGTGTTGCCCTTGTAAGCAAGCAGTCACGTGTTGATATGATAATATTGTCAAAGTGCTCATCATACTGGTAATCTAGCCACGTCATTGGACGACAAACAGGTTAAACACACACATATCCTCTCCACAAAACGTACTTCTATGCAATGTGACAGGCACTTGGCATACTCATTAAAGAAGCTATAAGAGATACTGATGGATATGATGTAATAAGGCTAATTTTAATTATTAGATAATGACTGGATTGAGCACACATGATTCAACAAAGTTCAAAACTAAATTTGTGACAAGACTTGAGCAATTCAACAGACTGCTCCAGGTCCAAGAACATTGATATGTCAGCACTAATCACAAACTCTATCATTATTCTAGGGATGATACTAAATTGGCTTGGGTACTGGCCACCTGTCCTCATCATCGTCTGTACAGCAACAACAAAGCATTTAAGCCTTTATAAGTTCCAAGCAGGTTGGAGCAACCAAGCAATGCCTGCAATGAGATGAATCAGAATGAATACCAGTTTGTGTAACCAGAATCGTCAACTTCAGCAAGGATCCTGTCCAACACATTGGGAAAAACAAGATCAGATCCAGTAACAAGGCCAAACTAATGTTACTGGATCCAACACATTAGGAACTATATATGTTTTTTAGACAGGCATGCTTCATCAACAAAATGTTTTTTCATGCAAGACGACAGACACTTGGCCTACTCATTAAAGAGGCTGTGTAAGAGATACTGATAAGCATAATATAATAAGGCTAACTTGTTAGCACTCACCCTACAGTAGTACACATATTACTTAAGTATAGCAATCAAAGAAAAAGGAATAAATCTGCATCACTCTGGTATAAACTCAAAAATAATTAGATCAGAACATAGTTCTGTCGCAACCGTCTCAAACTCGTTCTTATATCTCTACCATGCTCGATTGGTTTTGATTGGGGCATTTGGTACTGATGAAGTACAATCCAAGACTTGCCATGGCTACATACCGTCCTCATCATCCAACCGTGAGAATGAACAAAACACGGCGACTAGCTTTGATCTGAAACTAAGATACAACTTTGTTTTGCTGCTCCGTTTACATTTGTAGTACCTTCTCTAATGGAAGGCAGCAGCGGCAACATCCACGGAGCAACGTCCAACAGCATGGTCACGGTTTTAGAGACCAATGCTGATAAGAACTACGAAGACTACCATTGTGCTGGATGTGTCATTGCAAACAATCGTCATGAAACATTTCTCCTTACCTCTTCTTTTCTGATCAATGCAAACAGCAAGCTCACTGTTTGCTTCAGTGATAAGACTAGAAGGACAGCCAAAACTGTTAGCTTATTAGGAAAGAAGTTCAGCATCCTGAGTGTCAAACTTGTTGAGAGCGCAAGTCCGGTACGTTTCAGGGAAGAGCAGGTTGGACGAGAGAGCGCTGTATGTCATCCTGGCACCAGTAGATTCATGTGATTCCCCTACCCTGTTCTCGGCGTTTGTTGTGGCTCCAACGTGCAAAGGGAAAGATCATCAGTTGGTTCCGGGGGACAGGTCGGAGAAGTTTTTCTTAGTGAAGTGTTGCTTCCAGGACATGGGTTATCATTGTTGGAGTAGGCTAAATGCGGCCCCCGTGTTCGACAAAAAGGGATATGGACTTGGAATAGTCCATGCGGACATTGCTGGTGGAAAAGCAGCTAGCCAACGTGAAGCGCGTGATACGAGCACGATGTGCGCGCGATCTGCTGAACATGGTAATGGGCAGTGTCAATTGGCAGGAGGCATTGAAGGAGCTGGCTCCAATGGAACGGACGCCGAGCCCCCCTGCCCCCGATGCACCGCCTCCCCATTTTGGAAGACGGATGTTGCGTCCCAAGCGACCGCGTCCTCCATACAGTTTTGTGATCCTAGTAGTGTTTTGCTTTCATTTATGTTCCCCAGGAATAGAGAGAAGGAATTTTGTATGCTTATCAAAATGTTTCTTTTGTAAGGTTAGATAATGTTATGTATTATAAGGCTGCAAAATGTTTTTGTAACCTTACATATTTATATTTTGTAAGGATGATAATGTTCATTATATTTGGACATTCTTTCTTTGCATATTTCCTATTTATATATATGTAAGTCTCCAAGATGTATATATTGTCGCAATTGATGTAGATAGAATAGAACGTACGGGTGTTGCTTTTTACCGCATGATGGGATCGAACTCCTCGGTAGCACAGCACTGAAGATGTCTAATGTTGTATTGCATCTTTCACCTGTTCCTAGACGTGCGTACCCTTGCATTTTTCATGTGCTACCCTCGATCGCTCACCCATATGCACAAACAAACGAAAATGATCCTCCACCTAGCTACATACATGCACCGGCACTGCAGATATGCAAGCAGCCCACGAGCCATATTCATTTAACTCGATCGTGATAGCAAAATGGACAATGCAGCAAGAAAGGAATTAACTCCTCTTTCTGGAATTTTGGCAGTACCCACACTGTTCCAACTTCAACTTCCATGGAAATCACATTTTGTTCCTATGATTACCTTAGCAAGATATCGTCTCTAGATAAACAAATGGCAACACCCCTCGTTTTCAGTACTCCATACCACTTATACCAGCCTAGCCTCTCACTTGGATCCATCATCGGATCCTCATCGGCCCTGCTTTTGGTTGTTTGTATCATTTGATTTATGTATGAAATGGTTCAAAATAATATCCTTTTGTTTGGTTAGGTGAATTGTACTAACTCATCCATAACGAAGCCATCCCACTTAATTTATTATTCAACTAGTAAGAGTGAATCATATGGTACAAGTAAAAAATGGTTGAACCCCATCATCTAAAATGATCCATACAGGCATCATATGGTGCATGCAACCAAACACACCCTATGAGTTCATCCATCATCAACGTACTCCATCCATCCATCTATCTACATCAACTAATAAGTAAGTATATATACCTGCATGATCAAAGCTTCACGTACAGTTACAACCCTCTGAATTAAGAAGATGCAGTCGCCGACCCATCACCAATGCAGTGTCCAAGTAATGATCATCCAGCTCGTTCGGCAGCGCTTAAAGCGGCTGCTGCGGCTGCTGGCTGCCGCAGCCGCTGCTGCTGCTGCCGCCGCTAAGCCTGGTAACGGCCGTTTGGCCCGCCGGGTGTGCGTGCTAACGGGCCGTTTGGGCCACATTAGTTCCAAGGTTAAACTTAGTCCGGTTACAAATGAAATTTATGCAGGAAACCAATTAATTAAACCTAATTTGCGTACTCTTTTTTACAAAATGAAACAATTAAAAGGTGTGGGACTACAAATAATAATAGAATTGTTGATACTTATAAAATATAAGGTTGTTAAAAAAAACAGGAATTAAATTGTTCCTGTACCGAAACGAGCGAGGGAGCGGTAACAACTTATCCTTAGCAATTTCCAAAGTGGTTTCCGTACGGATACGCTGCTACGTTCGAAAATAAAATTTGTAGCGGTAAATGCAACTACACCATCTAAATGGTGGCCGGCAAACATAACAAACACACTCGAGCTTACGAACGTACACACAACATATTACAATTTTGTACATACAAATTACAACATGAACGTACACAACATACATCCCGCGTCTACATCAACGAGATTCCCGCCGCAATCCAATCTCGGACACTGCCCATATCAGGTGTAGCATTAGCTGCCACCCATTCGGACACCGCATAGTCCGGTTCTCGCGCACTGGACGATCCTGCAGAACTGTCATTGGCAAGGTCCAACAAATAATTATGCAGTGCAAAGCAAGCAATAACAATCTTGGTTTGCCGTTCTCTTGAATATAGTGGCACTTCCTGCAGAATGTGCCACCTCGATTTCAGGACACCGAAGGCGCGTTCCACCACATTCCGAAGACTGAAATGGTGAAAATTAAATTTCTCCTCCAATGTGTCCGCCGCCCTTCTGCTAAACTCCTCGAGGTGATACCTGGTATTTCTATACGGGCCCAGATACCCCTCGCGAACGGCGTACCCCGAGTCGACCAAATAATAGCGGCATGCAGGTAATCACAAAAAATCAACATTAGTGTACCACATTTTCCAAGTCCAGCTACATGTGCCACTCTTAGAAGTCACATACCTGCAGGTGGATGTGGGTACGTCCTTCCCGACATACAGTCACGCAAAACCGCCATGTCGTGACACGAGCCTGCCATCCCAGCTCCTACGTACGTGAATCGCATGTCCATATCGCATATGGCTAACACGTTGAAGCTCGTGAATCCTTTTCTGTTTAGGAAATCCAAACGGGACTCACGCCCGACAATTACTGGAATGTGCGTACCGTCTAGAGCACCTATGCACCCATCAAAGAACGGTGCATATTGGGTCAGCTTGTGATTGACCGTAGAGTACGCTCTATCCTTTGGAGCGATGACTTCCTGGGCAAACGAATATATTACATTCGCCACATGCGCCATCTTCCTACTCACTGTGTCCAGACTCCGGTCAAACCTTTCTCTAATCTGACGGCACGCCTGCTGTGTCGCACATGCCCACACAAACATAGCTAACGCCTCAACGGATTCTACCCCTTGCGACGTTTTCAACCCATGATTGCTAACCAACATGTCGTGCAACTGAAGGAACGTGTCGGGATACATACGAAAATTGTCGTAGCACCGCCTCCTGTCCCGGAGGTTCAGCTCCACCCACTGCCAACCCGTCAGGCGTGGCAGCTCAACTGGCAGGTCAACAGGCGGGTTCTGTCTAGCACGATTTATGCTGCGAAGCTCCGCATATGCGGCTGCAGCTCCTCCTAAACATCTCATATCAAACACGGAGCAGCTGTCGCTGCCGGTGTCACTGTTGTGTTCCTCTGGACCACTCATACTTGAAATACCTGTCGAAAATGAAAACACAGCTTATAAGACAAGGTGAACAACGTTCTGTATACTGAGAGGAGGTACAACTAGTTTGCAAAAAAATTGAACGTAATTTAACTTCAAAGTAACTTAGCAACAAAACTTATACGTGCAACTGAACAGATACAACTAACTAATAGAATTGGTCAACAGTCAGATACACCTGAACAGAAACAACCACTAACATACCAGAGAATGGTTCAACGATTATTAACTTAAAAATGTTCAACTCAGCGCACATAGAAAGGTTCAACCTCATCTACAAATTACAGAAGCTAAATTCAATGTTCAACACAACACAAGTGCAACTAAGCTAAGAAATAACCAGGGCACCATCACTTCTTGTGCATCATGTTCCAGTAGAAATTGATCCAACTCAATCGGGCATCTTTTGTGTCTAACCCCATGAACGTGCTCCGACACTCCGCGCTCTGCCCAAATGAAAACATAGCCTGGTTGTGAAGCTCCGACCCCTGCTCTATACCATCTTCTTTTAGGATCTCAAGACAACAATTTATTTGTTCCTGGAGACTCGGCGCACGTAGCAGGCTCTGCTTGGCCACACTCTCAGATAGTTCCCTAATGTACTGCTCCAAGTTGTCACTTCTTTTTTTGGTGGGACTGTCCACAGAGTACTCTCGGACCGGCCTTTTTGACTTGGCACGAGCACTGACACGAGCACTAGTAGCAGGGGCGGCGTCCTCCTCCAAGTCCACGAAATTGCCCTCAGTCCCCATGCTAGGTGTGTCCTCACGAATACCTCCGGCCAACAGCAATGTGCCCCTGTCTTGGGGTTCGTGGCCATACAACTCAAACAGCTCGTTGAGGAAAGGTGGAGGCTTCACAGACTGCGGCTGGGACCTCACCTGGGTGTCCTGCAATGTCCCATCAAAGTAAAATATCAGCATCGGAAAATAAATAAATTACAAGTATGACGATCAGTAAGTTAGGGACGTCGCAAAGTCCGTACCTGTTGGTCCTGATCCCAATACGTGGCATCAGCAGACACCCCACCAGTTTGTGTGTCGCGCCCTAAACCAGATGAGGTTTCCAATGCCCGCCAGCCGAAGAATTGCCTCCTCAAGTTGCTGAGCTTGTTCTGCAGCTGCTTCGTTCCCAATTGCAATCCAGTTTCTGCCCTGAACCTGGAGTGCACATTCCTCCATCCCAACTTAGTGAGGCATCTATCGCTCCAGTTGAGCTGGTTCTTTTGTTCAATGCACAACTCCAGCAAAATTTTTGTCGTGGGCTCATCCCAGCTGGCACGGTTATTCATCTGAGCACACAGGAGCTGCAATTATATGGCACCGATCTATGGACAACTACGACCTACGTACACAACTAAGCAATGTAAAATAAAGAATTTGTTACTTGCCTTAGCAGGTGCTTTGTGACGTTTGTGGCGGAAATTGTACGGGCACACGGGGGGGGGGAGAGCAGGAACCAGTCGATGACGATGCCAGTGTGGGCACCCTTGAATCTGCCTCAGATTTGTGGTCCTTGCACCCTTCCTCCTCAAGCCTGAAAGGTGACACAAATAAATCAGAAGGTCAGATTACACATATCTGGGTCTAAGTACATTCTAAACAGGTAGGACAGCATATGCTCTACTGCCAAAGGGAAACTTGAAAAAATTGATACAGATTAGCACTCTTAAAGTATGGAATATTGGAATATGCTCAAGTCATGATAATATATATCAGAACACCAGCAGGACTAGGTCTAGGCTGTATGTGTCAGAGCAACCTTTGCAACGCATGATGGAGGCATTCATAAGATGTATGTCACAGTGCAGGCTGACTTGAGCACTGCAGCTAATTTTGTTTCATAGGGAAAGGTCCATAACTGGAACCAAAGCCACACAAGTGAAACAAACTGATTTAAAGAAACCTCGACCAACATGGGAACTGGATTCGAATATGGAATACCAAGTTTTTGCTAAGGTGTTAATTCTAAACAATCCATCTGACTTGCCCCTGACAGTTGTTATGTTTCATCTACATTGAATAAATGGCGCTGAAAGTTTTAACCTTTGAAGGCACAAAAAATAAACTAATACACAACTTCAATATGTGGAGCCAAACATTGATGGAACCTAAATTCACTACCTCTTCCATGAAGATGCATCTTAAAAAGATAAGCACTGGTGCAGCTTTAGAACTGAAACCTACAAATGGAAGGTCTCTTTGTCCTGCCTCTTCAGAAAAAAAATGCAAGATCTCACAATTGCACTTGACATTCTAGGTTCTTGATTAATCTACAGATCAGGAAATATGCAGTCTTCAGATGATAGAATGGTAGTCAGCTTACAAACATTCATGAGACTTGCCTCTCAGATCCAAGTAAAAATCAGGAAGTGCATGTTATCAGGACCTTTTTGTTTAGCTGACATTCCTGGAGCTAACAACTAACTAATGTCTACTCCAACTAAGTCTCGAAGACATTGTCAATTCATACTGCATATATACTTATATTTTCTACAATTTCAGCAAACTTCGCACAGTATATCTAAAACAATACTTGCATGCTTGAAAAGGAAATAAAGGTCCAAACATCATGAGAAAATGCATAATTGCACCCATGTTCGCTTAAACTTTCCAGTGCTACTTATGTCATCTAACTATGAAGTAGTCTAGTATGTAACACGGAAACAGGGAGGAGAAAGTATGCCTCCAAAACCAGGGGAGAAATTAAATCAACCAATCAAGCTATAAACTGATGTTTCACTTTCAGATACGCTAGCTGTAAGGAATAACCCATGAAATAACCTCAATCCTAGTTTGAGGCCTTCCTTTTATCACAATGGACAACAATACGCAATAAGGTATGTACTTGACCAGATCTTGTATGTAGTGAAATGTCTAACAGGTTTCATTCATTCACTAGGGGCTGAGGGGATGGGGTAGCATCCATACCTGTGAGCGGAGGGGATGTAGGGGGCGACTGCGCGGGAGAGGGTCCGTCCACCCGACGGCCCACCGGCGGCGGCAGCGCGTGCGCCGGCTCGGAGCTGCGGCGGCGGATCCGGAGGGACGGGCGGCGGCGGATCCGGACGGAGGGACGGAGGGGGCGTCCAGCGGGAGGAACGGCGCCGTCGCCCGGGCGGATTGGAGGGAGGGAGAGGGCCACTCCACGCCTCACCGGCGGCGGGGAGCGCGCGGCAGCGAGGGAGCGGCGGAGCGAGCGCGAGGCAGCGAGGGAGCGCGCGGCAGCGACGGAGCGGCGGGCGAGCGCGACGGAGCGGGCGCGCCGAGGGCCCGCCGGCGGCGCAGACCGGGCGGAAGGGACGGAGCGGGGAGCGGAGGGAGCCGCGGCGGCGGATCTGAGCGACGCACGGAGGGGAGCAAGCGACGGAGGGGGCGAGAGGAGGGAGGCACTGGCGCGTCGGTGCGTCGGTGCGGCGTTATCGTCACACCAACGGCTTCCGCTCGTGACTAGAAGCCGCAGCCACCCGAACGGCTTCCGCTGATAAGCCCAGCCGGAAAAGAGAAGCCGCAGCCGCTTTAAGCGCTGCCGAACAAGCTGATCATCTCACACCTTCACCGACACCACTTCCCTGTTGATTTGGACACCGCGCAATGCTTTTCTACCACCTGTACGTCAGGCTCCGGCGGGCGGGCGCTTGCGACGATGCGCAGGAGGCCGTCGCTCCCGGCGTCCCCGCGGGCCGTGGTGCCCGCAGCAGCGCCGCGCCATGCCGAGGCCGCTCTCGACGTGCTTGTCCAGGCGCGGACCTCGACGGCGTCGCCGGCGCGCATGTCGTGGCGCGACACGAAAGAGCGACCACTGCCCCGTGAGGCGGTACGTGCGGGCCTTGCGGTCGAACGTACGCCGGCACGGGCAGCCCGGGGCCGAACACCGGGCGGTGCTCCGCCGCCGTGAGCATGCCAAGCAATTTTTCATGTGCTTATAAAGAACTTGATCAATAGAAAAAATAGAGTAAATATGTTTATAATATTTAGTTCTTGCAATAAACATGAGATAAATAAATTATTACGTGAGAAATGGACACAGATCTTCGTATTAGATAAAGAACTTGATCAATATTGATAATTTACATAAATCAACATTCATAAAGATAAAAAAAATTCACATGAAAATTACACTAATCATCATTCATAACATTCACTAGGTCGACAAGAAGAAAAATGTTAGAATTCTGGAACAAGACAATAAAGATACATACGCTCCATAGTGGACTGCACGTAGTCAATTATCCTAAAATAATGGCACAACATAGTAGAATGTTCGCCCTCCAAGCCATCTCTGCACATGACTTAATTTCTACGAAGTGTATGGAGAGCCACCTCTGCTCCTCCAGTATCAAAGAATAGTGTAAGTACATCCATGACATGTGCAGACTATGTTCTCTGGTATTGGAGGAGCGGAAGAACCAGCTCTTTAGAATGTTCCTCCAATACCAGAGAACGAAGAGCCACCTTCACTCCTCCAATACCAGAGAATAGTGTAAACATATTCATGCCATGAGCAGATATTGTTCTCTGGGATTGGAGGAGTGGAGGTGGTACATCCATTGTCGGTCCATCTGCATCGTATTACATGAAAATGAACATAGGGTTTCGTATTAGATAAAGAACTTGATCAATATTAGGTAGGAAAAATAGATTAAATATGTTTATAATATTTAGTCCTTACAATAAACATGAGATAAATAAATTATTGGTCAAAGAAATATAATTATTGTTAAATTACAGTGACATGAAAAATTGTAACAATGACCAAATTCTATTTCTTACATCTACAATTTATTTACCTTAATTTTATTGCAATAACTAAATATTAAAAATATATTTACTCTATTTTTCTCATACCTAATATTGATCAAGTTCTTTACCTAATACGGATCATATATAACAAGCAAGCTATCCATCAAATTCTAGCTAAAAAACATGCATAAATAAAAATCCTCTCAATTTCTCCCTTGTTCTAAAAAACTCATTTTTCTCTATCTCTAAAGCATAAAATAAAGCATAATAACAATAAATGAAGGGAGGATGAAGTAGTTAACCTTTACAACGCTGGGGATGAGTGAAATCCCCATGGAAATGAAGGAAAAAATCATGCAGCACCTCCCTAAGGTTGCTTGCTCGCTATGGAGAAGGAAAAAGAAGCTCTCGGTCAGGGTGGAGTGGCTTGGGCTCGGGGAGGAAGAAGGGCAATTTATAGGCGAGGAACTTTTGTCCCGGTTGAAAATTCCAACCTGGACTAAATCTTTTGTCCTGGTTGGAAAGACTAACCGGGACAAAACGTCCCGTCAGATTTTTTGAGCCTAGTAGCCGTTACAACCGGAACTAAAGCTCTCCCGTTAGTTGTTCATTTTTAACCCGGGACTAAAGGTCATTTAGTCCCGAGTCCAAAGTCAACCGGGATAAAAAATGTTGGGTGGTCAGAAATTTTGAAATACTCCCGGCCTCATGCTATGGACCGGCCGCAGTGACACTATATATCTATATGACTATACCACCTTTTGATTTCATATAGAACCAAAATAGACGATATATGAGTAGAGCTTCCAGTTCGCTTGATTCTAGACGAGAGTTGGCCGTTGCAAGGAATAGGAGGTTGCTTGTTCTGTAGTAGCTTTACAACCTAATAGAGCTGTCTTTATACTACGTGGGAAGAAAAGATAAAATACTGACGTGCATTGTGTAGCAACTACTAGCTAGATTCTAGGTCGGACATATAAGGAATACTAGGGGATTACTTGTTTGATCCGTAGTAGCTTTACAACCTAATAAAGCTGTCTTTGTATTAAAGAAAGAAGGTGGTGAAATAATCCAGTTCCCTGCTCCTTGGGAAGAAAAGATACAATATTCGAGTCTTTGAGCTTCCGCTATAGTGCATATATATATGCTTTCATTGACGTGGACAGTGCAGCAAGTACTAGATTCTAGCTCTGACGTATGCGTGCGTGCCGATGTGTCTCTTTTTTTTTAAGGAGCAGGAGCACTGCTACGTCATGTCATCTAAGGAGGAAGCAAGCAAGTCTTTACATATAATTTGATATTACATAAGAAAGTAAACACACATGAGAACAAACTTAAACATAAGACTCTAAGAGAGCTCCAGCTCTCGGGTAGAAATGATTAGCCCAAGCACTTAGCTTGCCAAGGTAGAAATGATTTATGCTCGAAAATCCTCCGGTTCCTCTCCTTCCAAATGTTTCCACGCGGTGCACATGATAATCGCATCCAAAGAGCGCCTCGAACGTCCACTCACCTGCTGTAAATTCTTGCTCCACCATCCCTCAAAAGAAGCTTCATCCTGCTGTGGTATTAAAATAGGTAACCTGGTCCGATGCTTGACCTTGACTCTTCCATTCATATCGAAAAATCTTGCAAAGCTAGCCCATATATGTGTAAATAATAATTAACATTGCTAAATTGGTCTCCAAACCCATGGTATTTAATTAGAGCTAGGTAGCGTGCGTCTCTTTAAATCTCAATTGGCCTCCAACTCATTCATGTTCTCGTCTAGTTGGATGGATATGGACTAAGATCGAGTTATTAGACAAAAATGAAGAAATAAGATTGAAAGGTTATCATTGTGTGGGGCAACCAAAAGGATTCAACTCGCTATTGCTTGCATTGCTTGCCAATTGGAAAAGGATGAGGTATAATATTCGACTCTTTGCCCTCCGGCTAGGTTTTCCTCCTTTGCTTCCTTTTTTGGCGTGGGGTGGTGTATACAGTACAGCAACAGTAGTGTAACAACAGCTATAAATGCTGCCTCTCACGGCCATGACAACACACTGCACCTCAATTTGCATGCAAAAGAGAGCATGCATGGCACCTCCCTCTCAATCCATCTAGCTAGCTACAATACAATTGAAGATGAACTGAGCTGAAGATCATTAGTTAAAGATCAGGCAGGCTCATCAGAGATCGACGATGGCCGCCCTAACCCAAGGCGCCATTGACGGGCTGCTGGGCGTCCTGGCCAAGGCGATCACGGACGAGGCGCGGCTGATCGGCGGCGTGCCCGGCGACATGCAGTTCATCAAGGATGAGATGGACAGCATGAATGGGTTCCTGCTGCACCTGACCAAGACGGAGGGCCAGCACGACGACCAGGTCCGCGCATGGATGAAGCAGGTGCGCGAGATCGCCTACGTCGCCGAGGACTGCGTCCAGCGCTACGTCCACGACATAGTCCCGTTCGAAGCTATTCGTTTTGGACGCCTGGGCGCCCTGGCGACCATGGTGCGCTTCCTCCGCAACCCCAAAAAGTATTGTGAGCTCCACGACCTCGGCAAGCAGATCACTGAGCTCAAGGCCCGCGTGCGCGATGTCGGCGAGAGGCGGTTGCGCTACGGCGTCACCGTCCCGGCTGGTACGGACCTCAAGCTGGCGCCGACGACGCCTGCTGCTGGCCAACAAGAGGAGAAGAGGGAGGCCTTTGTACGCGCACTGGATCTGGAACTGGAACAAGACGTCGTCGGCAGCAAAGCATGGTGGAGGGCCCACCATCAGGCCTGGCTTCGTTCGTCTCTCCGCAGAGCGACGACTGCTGTGGGCGGCCTGCTTCCTGCTGCTCTCCCATCTGCTGTTCTGAGATACCTATCTTTCAGCAGAGAGATCGTCCGTCAGCTTCCTCCTCTCGTACAATCTGAAGCTGCCACGGTGCACGGCATCCTGAAGAAATGTTCTCAGGATGACGGCGACGATGGAGCAGCATTCAGATGCACGAAGAAGATGTTCCTCTGTGCACTTTATGCTTACCCTTATGCGACAAATCAAGAGCTGGAGAAGCTCAAGGAGAAATTAGAGGGAAGAGCCCAAGAGCCCAAGAAGGAAGTGATGACCTTCTGCTACAGCATGCTGTCCATCAGCCAGAAGAGTTGCCTGCAGTATCTAACTGCTTTCCTCTATGAGTCGGAGATCAGCAGGACAAGCATGGTCAGGCGATGGGTCGCCGAAGGCCTCGTAGGTAAAGAACCAGGAGGAGGAGGAGGAGGAGGAGGGAGGATTCCAGAAGAAGAAGGCGAGTGCTGCTTCGGTGAGCTTGTATTTCGAGGCTTCATCCGTCCTGCTCGCTTCAGCGATGCCGGCACGGTCAAGAGCTGTGTGATGGAGAAGCCAGTCCGCGAGTTCATTCTCAGCATCACTGGAAGCGAGAACTTCGAGGTCTCGTTGCCAGCTCACCTCGACCGCCAGCTCAGGATCCGAGAGATAGTTCGACGTCTTCCACCGCCGCAGCAAGAGCAACGACAAGCGGCGGATCGTTGGAGGAACATCGCTCGCCGCTGCAACCTTTGCAGCGACAGCGCTTCGCCGGAGGAGGATCATCCCATGGACGCGCTGGTGGATTTCCTCAAGAAACTCCCTGAGCTATATCGGCTGAATGTGCTGGATTTGGGAGGCTGCAGAGGCCTGAAGAAGGACCACCTCAAGAGCTTTGGCGATGTGGTCTGGCTCAAGTATCTGAGCCTTCGGAACACAGACGTCTCCCACCTGCCTGCCTGTTATATCAACAAGCTTACGCTGCTGGAGACCCTGGACATCAGGGGAACAACCATACGGCCTCGCGACACGAAGAAGATCAACCTGCCAAAGCTAAAGCACCTGCTCGCCGGCCGATACCTCACGCCGGGCGAGAAGGCGTCGCTCATCACCGTGCGGATGCCTCGCAAGATCGGGTCCATGAGGTTCATGGAGACACTATCCCACGTCCAAGTCTCCAAGGACGGAACCGAGCTGCGAGGAGTTGCCAAGCTGCGTCAGTTGAGGAAGCTCGGTGTGGTCGTCCATGGCGATGCTGACAGTACCGCACATCTGGGTCGAGTGCTGCATGCGCTGTCTGGATGCCTGCGCTCACTGTCAGTTTGCGTCACCACCCAGGGCTGGGCTCTCGACGAGGTTTCCTCCTCTTCCTCCACCACGCAAGAGATGGTGGGCGCCGCCCCCAGGCCCAGCTTCATCCTCGAGAACCTAGATATCAAGGGAAAGATCAGCGGCCTGCCTTCATGGATCACCAAGGCCCAGAAGCTAGCCAACGTCACTCTACGTAACACTGAGCTGAGCGGAGAAGATGCTATGAGGAGGCTTGCCAGTGTCCTAAGCCTGCGTTGCCTCAAGCTCAGCGGCGGCGCATTCACCGAGCAAGAACTCGTCTTCAGGGTCCTCCAGTTCAAAGCTCTCAAGATCCTCGTCCTCGAGGGTGGCCCCATCACCACCGTCACCTTCCTCGCCGCCGACGCAGCTCCTGCGCTCGAGAAGATTGTGTGGGCCATAGGCAGAAGCAGGGTACGTGATGGGGAGGACCTCATCGTCGGGATCAACTACCTTCCCAATCTGAAGGCGATTGAGCTTAGAGGCGACTTCAAGACGACGAGCCTCGTGGACTGGGTGGAAGCCACTAAAGAATCCACAAGTGATCCAAGGTATTACATCCGCTACATGTCCTCCACCGCCTCCGTTGGGAACGAATTGATCACCGAGGTCCCAAAAACTGCAAGGCATACTACCGTATCAATTCCGGTTACCGTTATCAACCAGCAGCACTAGCTGGAGTGTGATACCGTTATACTACTGCATGCGTACTAACTGCGTCACGGTTTGCTGTTTAATTTGTCGTGTGTGATTGTGTGATGTACATACGTATGATCTGATTGAGTGATGCATGATAATATGTGTTGTTGATGGTTGTAAACAAATTATATTATCCTCGTAAATATGTATATATGGACTCTATACTTTATATACTGCTTTTGAACGATCACTGCATATATAGGTGCATGTGCGTACATCAATTTTATGATTTTGATTAAAAAAATACTTGTTTTTGCTATGCCTAGGGTTTGGCATGCTTGTACTGGCATTTTTCACATACTTCAAGCAAAAAATCAAGATTTATGCACACTGCACGTACCTGCGCAGAAAAGTATTATCTCAACCATATATCTTACTGATACTTGAGTAGTTTGTATCATGTAGAACAAAGCAGAAAATATCATGACTGATCAAAGCATACAAAAGAGAAGAACAAGCGCAATTACTTGCACCTCCTAACATTTTAGATCATGCATATGTCAGATGGAATTGCAAGTGCCAGTGAGAGAAGACTGCGAGCATATTTAGTAGCCTAAATAGGGTTGATCAAGCTCGTATTATAGAGATGGGCCCAATGAACCATGCTAACAATGCAAGATGCAACATCTTTTTATCATTTTATGTGATCTTGTTTGTTAGACTGGACAATGTAACTAGGCTCTACCTAAATCATGTTTGGTAGACTGCATAAAGGTGATGTGCTAACCTTGCACATAGACATGGTAGCTTTACCACTTCTTCATACATGTTCCGCAAGCTATGATCTTATTATGAATTGGATAAACAATCAACACCATTTCATAATAAAAAAAGGCAATAATATATGGCACACCCAGCTTGAACCACCATGGACATAATCGCTCCTGCCTTCGAATTAAATAGTGAAAGTTATTCTACTTGAATGAAGATGATGTGTTGCTAACTGGTCTAGATTATTAGAAAAGAAGGAAAGCATATATTTGGATGGGGTCATGCCACCCCTTCGGCGGTGGTAGTGGAGTCAGAGCAAGATGGAGGAGGTTTACCGCTGGCTAAACATAGCATGCCTATTGACACCTCTAAAAATCTTTACCTCGCTAAAAAAATCTAGGATGGTATTCAAATCAAATATAATAGGTATATAGTCCTTACAAGATAGGTAGAAATTATACAAGACTTATACTTTTAAAGATATTTCTAGACAAAAGATTTTATACATAAAAAATGATAGTTTATATGTTTTAATATGGTTATATGGATACAAGTAATCACTGAGCATCAGCTAAATATATAGTAGTATGATATATACATTTATGAACAAAATATGAATATTACGAACACTCATATGTAAAATCCTTCATTCGCCACTATCCATATGTACCCTCTATTACATTGGCAATTGACTAAGCATGCGTTTGGTTTTGGGATGACGTGAGTTGGGTTAGAGTGAACCCAACTCGTGTTTGGATGAAAGGGATGGAGAGGGATGGGTTGGACCCAGTCTTTTATTTGGTTGAAGAGGTTGAGAGGGTTGGGATGGATGTACTTTTAACACCGTTAGTTGTAGCCCCACCTGTCAGCCACGGGGCCCACCTATCATCCTCTTCTTCTTTATTCCCCTCCCTTCCATCTTCTTCCTCCTCTCCTCCCCGCAAGCCCCTCCTCCTCCCCGGCTCCTCCCCAGCCGCCGACACGCTGGCCCCTGATGGCGGTTCCCTGCGCCGCCAGCCCCCACCTCCCCGACCCGGCTGCCCCCGCGCCGCCTCCTCCCCGGACTGGCCACCCTGTGCCGCCCCTTCACCGCCCCCGCTCCCCGCGCCGCACCGGGCATCCCTCCCTCTCCTGCACCGGCCGCGCGCCGCCCATCCTTCCCTCATCCTGCGCCGGCCGCTGGCCACTGCCCCACCCTCCCTCTTCCCAGCCAGCCTCTGCGCATCGCCCCTACCTCTGCACCACGCCGAGCTGCCCTGCTCCCCCGCCCAGCGATGCCAGCTCCTCCCCACCGCCACCGCCTCCTCCCCGCCTGGCAACGCTGACTCCTCCCCGTGCACCAGCGGCGACCGAGGGAGGCGTGCGGGCGAGCGCGAGACGGAGCCGCACAGCATCCACCTGGGTCCGCGCGATCCCTCCATTTTGGAGGAATCTGATCGACCCGAATCAAGTGGAAATATTCCCATCTGGGTCGAACCTGTTCCACATCGTTTTTCAACCAAACGTGGGACGAAGGGGGTCGAACCTGTTTCGACCCAATCCAACCCAGTAACCAAACACACACTAAGAAAATGGTGCATCCACCTGCCGCACCGACCTTGAATGAGCACTGCGCGTTTGTCAGAACCTTCATCACCAGCATCGCCGCGAGCGAGAACTTCGTCATCGACCTGCCGATTCACCTCGACCTCCAGCTTACTATCCGAAAGAAAGTTGGACGGCCACGGCAGCTGCCGCCACAGCAAGCGGCGTCGGGTTGCTGCTGGAGCTGGAGGGATGTCGTCAGGGCCATGGACGACTACTGTGGTTGCTGCTGCTGCTGGAGGGACGACAAACTCATGGACGACCTGGTCTGCGGAGGCCATTTGCACCGTCGTTTGCCTTCGCAACACAGATGTCTCCTGGCTGCTGCCCACCCATCTGAAGAAGCTCAAGCTGCTGGAGACGCTGGACATTCGGGAGACGCCACGCTTACGTCCCCGCGACGTGGGGAGGATGTACCTGCAGAGCTTGAAGCATCTGCTCGCCGGCCGCTACGTCGACAAGGTGACCGGCGAGGAGCTCCCCACGGCCAGGAGGACGTCGGCCGAGGTGTCGCTCGTCACCGTGCGGATCCCCAGCAGGATCGGTGCGATGAGGAGCATGGAGACGCTGTCCCACGTCCAGGTCTCCGACGACGGGGCCGAGCTGGGACGAGTAGGCAAGCTGCGTCAGCTGAGGAAGCTCGGTGTGGTCATCCGACGCGTCAATCGTCGTGGTGCCCAGCAGCTGCGTGGAGTGATATACGCGCTGGCTGGATGCCTGCGCTCGCTGTCCATCTGGGTCACTCAGGACCAGGGCGGGGTCCTCGACATTTCCGTGCTGCAGGAGGCAACCTCCAGCTTGGTCCTCGAGAACCTGGATATCAACGGAAGGATCGGCACTAGCCTCCCTTCATGGGTCGAGAGGGCCGGGAAACTGGCTAACATCTCCCTGCGTGACACTGAGATGAGCGGAGGAGAGACTCTGACAAGGCTTGCCAACGTCCTCAGCCTGCGTTGCCTCAAGCTCAGCCGCAGGTCATTCCTCGAGCAAGCGCTCATCTTCAGGGACGACGTCCACATTATTCTAGGGATGATACTAAATTGGCTTGGGTACTGGCCACCTGTCCTCATCATCGTCTGTACAGCAACAACAAAGCATTTAAGCCTTTATAAGTTCCAAGCAGGTTGGAGCAACCAAGCAATGCCTGCAATGAGATGAATCAGAATGAATACCAGTTTGTGTAACCAGAATCGTCAACTTCAGCAAGGATCCTATCCAACACATTGGGAAAAACAAGATCAGATCCAGTAACAAGGCCAAACTAATGTTACTGGATCCAACACGTTGGGAACTACTCCCTCCGTATAGGAAAAGGAAGTCGTTTTGGACAGCGACACGGTCTCCAAAGCATTACTTTGACTCTTTATTTTTATAAAAATATTTATCCAAAAGTGATATATGTATATTTTTATGAAAGTATTTTTCAAAACAAATCTATTTATATGACTTTCACATTTCCAAACTCATCAACTTAAAAGTTATTCATGATTTATATTCCCACTGTTTGACTCAAACCTTGTCCAAAACGACTTCCTTTTCCTATACGGAGGGAGTATATATGTTTTTTAGACAGGCATGCTTCATCAACAAAATGTTCTTTCATGCAAGACGACAGATACTTGGCCTACTCATTAAAGAGGCTGTGTAAGAGATACTGATAAGCATAATATAATAAGGCTAACTTGTTAGCACTCACCCTACAGTAGTACACATATTACTTAAGTATAGCAATCAAAGAAAAAGAAATAAACCTGCATCACTCTAGTATAAACTCAAAAATAATAAATTCAGTGGTATTAGGCCAGTGTTGCACACCTTCTAGATCAGAACATAGTTCTCCTTTCGCAACCGTCTCAAACTCGTGCTTATATCTCTAGGTCTGCAGCACAACATAGTGAACTTTAGTTATTTATATAGTAAATAAAATCGACATCAGAATACACCTAACGTGAACTTAAAAAACACAAATGTGTGAAACACTCTCATATCCATATCCATCCTAAATTATAGGTTGTTTTGGGTTTCCTAGATTCATAATTTTTACTATGTATTTAGACATAGTGTATTATATCTAAGTACATAGCAAAGTCTATGAATCCAAAAAATCAAAATAACCTACAATCGACATCAAAAAATAAAAATAATTAAGGGTTTAATCCTCTTGCTCTTCTGCAAAACTTTTTAATCCCCACCTAACCCAACAAACCCTGAAGATGATTTACAGCCATACAATACAAAACTAGACATAATACACTCACACACACCTAAAAACTTATATAAACTATATAGCTGCCGCAAAGGGTATAGGGCATTGCTTGTAGTAGTGTGGCAATCTAAAGCCGTCATTATGTGGAGATGATAAATTAAAGATAAGGATCGAAGGATCCAATTCCCTATTCCTTGCAAATACGCATGGAACGATTATTTTTATAAAATAAGTTTATTAGTTTCAAAAAGGTTATATTGATCAGAAATCTTGAAATACTCCCGACCTCGCTTGTGTTCTGAATCTTGAGTATATCAGCTTTTTTGATTTCATATATATATATAGAGAGATCTATTTCTCTGTAGCTGATCACAAAATAGGTATTTTGTAGCCAGACCATCCAACCGTCCAGATCATCCGCCCCACTTCCAGATTCCCGGTCGTCCGAGCCGGCGAGCCTAGCGGAGGAGCCGAGCGCGAGCCGGGAGTAACGAGTCTTTAGGCTCATCCAGCTCGTAATGGACCGCTCGTCATGCCTTCCCGTCAGCCATCCCGCACGCACCAGTCGCCGCCCTGTTTCTTCTCCGCTGCCGCTACGCCGTCGGTAGGAGTCCCGGCGGCCTAACAACGGCCCGGCGACGCCCCTCCGTTCCGCGCCGGCAGCACCCTCCCAATTTGGCGACCTCATTTGGGGCGGGTTGCCGCCTGCCGGCAATGGCGTCAGATCCAGGTGGAAGCGGCGGCGGCCCGGCAACGACCTGGCTGGGGCCCCTTTCCTCTTCTCAACATACCTCGTATGGAGCGGCAGATCCCGGCGGCAGGACAGCCATGGTGAGGACCGACCCGCGCACGGGAGGCCAGGTCGTGCTGTCCCGCGGATTAGGCTGTCAAGCGATTCTGGTAAGGCAAATCTATCTCGTTTTGTTTATTTATCTGATTTGGTTGCGTAGTAGGAATTGAACCTGAAAAGCCCCCGCTGATTAAGCTGTTTGATTGGATCGATTCCATCATCACTAATTTTATTTTTTTTCATTGGGGAATGTCAAATCCGAAGTAGCTTTGGGGTCTGCTTGGCACCACGTGCCCTTATTTTTATCTTTTCCTCACCCTCACTGCAGATTGAAATTAGATTGTTTTAGCAGATTAATTGGTCAAACAAATCAATGCAAAGAGGTGTATTGCACAACGGTTGTCACTAGGATCTGTCCAATTTCATCTAATTTGGGGTATACTGTAACTATGCGATAATATTTTAAAACAATCATGAGATATATTGTAAATCCACTTCTGTAATATCTTCATTCATTAGTTGTCGCACAGAAATTTTGCACATATAACTGACAATTCTGGTAATTTTTTTAATCCTGAACATTGTGCAAGTGGTAAGAGAGAATATGAAAGATTTTCTTATTTTTCTTTATTTTATCAAGATTTTGAACCTCAACATAAATAAACTTCTATATCTCGATATATATAAAAGAAAATCTCTACATATATCTCTATCTGTGCATATATTATGTACATTAATATATACACTAGCAGAAATGCCCGTGCGTTGCTACGGGTAACATAAAACATAAAACATAAGTTTCTTCTTCATCAGTAACTTGAGCATATGATTTTGCCTTCTTTCCCACCCCTCGACGTAGTTCTCCCGCCGACCATGCTGATCGTTGATTGTGAAGGCCTGACATGGAACTCGTGTGTTCATGAGCACGTCCCTTTGCAAGGAGCGTCGGTGCAGCGGCAAACAGGCTGCCCTGAAACCTCCCATCCGTTAAACCCGAGCTCCAGTACCATGATGTTCTTTATCTCTGAATCCTCCTTGGTCTCCGATAGATAGTCAGAGAACATCCGAGCACATGTTGGACCTCGCACCTGGAGTGCAGTGATACAACAGTTAGGAAGGGGAAAAAACTATTTTATTTACATATAATCCCTGCACTGGACTGAAAGATAAGATTTGGATATAAAATGAAGACTATAAGAATAAAAGAACACAGATAAAACAGAGGAAACAGGACTTGCTGCATTGCTGTTCCTGCCATCAGATACTCCATCCGTCCCAAATTACTATTCGTTTTGGCTCTTCTAGATACATAACTTTTGCTATGTACCTAGACATAATATATATCTAGGTGCATGTCAAAGGCTATGTATCTAGAAAAACCAAAACGAATAGTAATTTGGGACGGTGGGAGTAATAGCGATGCTGCTGCCAAACTAACACAGTTTGGGATACTAACAGCGCATGAGATATGAGCATCACTATTCATTAGAGAGTAAAATTGTAAAAGGTCTCTGCTCCAGAAGAAATATCGAGTGGGTACAACTCCTAGCTATCAACTACAGGTGGAAGTAGAGCTAGATGATGAGATTTAGATAAGACTGTTCAATTGGTCATCTATTTCATCAGATAATGTTTGGAAGTTAATGGATGTTTAAGCGTTTAGCAAAACCAAAGCCATGGGCATAATAATCAGCAATAACATCATAGGCCTTGCATTCTCTATAGAAGTTAAAACAGCATCACAGCGTATATTTCATTAAAGTCAAAAGCAAGCTGTTATCTGCAATTTCACACACATTTCTTAATAAGCAAAAAAAGAAGTTACAATTGGATGTGACATGTTAATTCTAACTTCCTGTGTGGCTTGTCAATAAAACAAAACAAACTCCCTTTGTGCTTTTCCCCAAGGGAAAGATTTATTGCGTCATTTGCAACAACCATCCAGTGGAAAAGGAAAGGAATGCCTCGGGATAGCAATTTTTTCTTAGATACCTCCCACAAGGAAGATTCTGAATCCTGAACTTGTATCATTATTCCTAGCTAAAGCTAAGGCATCCTAAACTTTTTTTTTTCATACTAAAGTTTGACCCAAACATGAAAACCTGAACAGAGCATTACATATACAAGTCTAATATGCAGGACAGAGCAGTGCATATACAGGTCTACTATGCAGGCCACCAGTATGATCAAGCTAACGAAATTACAAGGGTAGGGCAGTTAATTTAATCAGAGGAAGGTACATGTGGAGACCACGCTCAAAAACAAATTGGCATCACCAAAGCTGTTGTTGGCTTAACAATTGCATAGTCTAGTGGACATCTTAACAGTCAAATGCTAATATGATGTGCATTGTGCAAATTATCAGTTTCCACAGGAAGATGAAGATCAACACCTCTACTGAGCTGACAATCATCTGTGCCTCAAACCAACACATATATGTTTCCATTTGCAAAAGCGAATCAAGCCAACGGACGTGCGATAGTTCCTAGAACAGCATTATCCGGGGAGAATCAGATTCCCCTGTATGTATAGGGAACGGGGCAGAGTAGTTGCAGGGTGCGGAGCTTCGGATAGAAGTGAGAGAAACGAGGGCGGCGGATCTGGGACCTGGCTGAGAGCGCAGTGGAAGACGAGGGTGTCCTTGCCGCTGGCGGCCTGCACCAGCTCCGGCATCCGCGCCGCGAAGCTGCCGCTGGCGAAGTGGTGTGACCCCGCGATGTGCGCCTGGTAGCTCCTCTCCTCGTCCCTTCCATTTCCAATCGAATTCCCCAGCAACACACGGAGAGGGCAAAATCAGAATTCTACGCTCCGATTTCCAAATCGGCGCGGCGTAGGGCAGCGCAGCACAGGCATCGGCCCGCGGACGTACGTACCTGACGTCGATGATGGCGACGCGGGGATTGCCGCGCGCCATAGACACCAGCTTCGCCGCCGTCGGGCTCATGGCCGGGACGGAGGCCGAGGGAGCGGAGGCCGGGCTCCCCATGGGCGGCGCGGGCGGGGAGGCCATCGGGGCCCGTTTGGGCGGCGGCGGCAGCGGAGCCATCTTGGGCGCCGCCGCCGGGGCCTGCGCCGTGGCGGCGACGGCGAAGAGGGCGACGAGGAGCGCGACGAGGGTGGCGGCGACGCGGGCGGCCATTCTTGGTTACGTTGCCTGGTCGGTGCCTGCGCCGCCGCAAGCCCCCGCCCCCGCCGCCGTCCCCTTCGCCGGCTCTCCCGCCGCCGCCGCCGCCGCTCCACGCCGCACCACCGACGCTGCCGGCCGCCCGCGCCCAATCTCCCTCCGCCTCTCTGTTGTGAAGAAAGGAGAAGTGTTTTTCCCGTTAACCCCCTCCCTTCCCTTCTTTTTCTACCCGAGCTCCCCTCTTTTCAACATTTGGACTGCGGGTTGATTACTAAAAAGTCAAGGGACTTTTTTGTAAAATAACCACGACGGACGAAAATCCAGGCAGAGGCGTTACTTGCTTTAATAATAGGTATAGATATATTATGTACATTATGCAGTAGACCAATAATAGTGTATTGCGCTGATGACCGTGCATAATTTTTCAGTGAGATTCCATGGTCTTCAGGAAGTGGGTTGTGAACAAAATACATTTCCTCTGCTTGTCCTCAGAATCCTTATCTCTGCTTGTCCTCATATAATATATAATGTATGGACAAAATTTTTGAATGACGGATTTACTACTAAATACATTGGAGTTGCGATTGAATTACTACTAAATTTGTGAAATGTCGGAACTTGGTCGATGTTATAGTAAATTCGTTGGTTTATGTTAATTACTTATCATGAAGTGGGTTTCTCGTAAATCACTGTCAGTAATTTACGTTCAATTTTGTTGTGTTCCTATATATGTGGTTCATTGGTGCTCGTGAGCTTATTTGCTCACTGTTCGTCCAATTTTTTAGCACTTTTCCATGGTTTCCTGTTAATTTACTATTTTTTAAGTATGCCTATTTCACCAGGTTTTAGATTAGTGTTTGATTTATCTAAAATCTGGGTCTTATGTAGCACCAAACTATTTTTTTTAATTACGATGGAACCTTGTCAATGTTATGGCAAATTCATGGTTTCCTGTTAATAACTTATCAGAATGTTTTTTTCCTCATAAATCGTAGTAAAAAAATTATTTCAATCAACATTGTGTTACTGCAATTTTGACCCATGAAGTATGTCGTACATATTTGCTCATGTCCTTATTAACTTCTATTATACTTCTCAGTTTTCAATTAGTGTAGCCACTGTGCTTAAAAACGACGAGCACCATTCTGGTCAGCACGTTACTTTTGGCAAGTTAGACCTCTCTTTCTATGAACACTATGTACCAGCTGGCTGCATAGGTTTTAGGTACAAATAATTTTTTGGATGATTTATCGCTCTTATAGTAAATTATCAGGCTTCATAGTAAATAATTCTCGTAATTTACTAGGCTTCCAACCCTGCTCAGCGGTAAATTAACCAAATACTTTACTACCATTCAACTTATGTGGATTTCACTAGTAAACTTTTAATATTGTTGGAACTGAATGTTATAGTAGTTTCATGGACTCATGTTCATTAGTTGTCAAGAACTTCCTTTGTCAAATCATAGTCAGAAAATTACGTCTGCCACTGTTGTGTTACTGTAATTATGTGGTAAATTAACCATAGTAGTTTCTTGGACTCATGTTCTTTAGTTGTCAAGCACTTTCTTTATCGCAAATCATAGTCAGAAAATACGTATGCCATTGTTGTGTTATTGTAATTTTGACTGATCAATTATGTGGTAAATTAACCATATCATTTACTAGTTTTTTGAATTATATTAATACCAGGTTATAGGGTTGTAGTTTATTTATCTGGATCTGGGTTCTATAAGTAGCGTGATACTAAATTATGGTAAATAGATTCTTGGAAATCACAATTGGTAGATTTATTATGGTAAATGTAAAGTCTTGGATTCGTAACAAGCAGTTCTGGTAGGTTATTCTCCTAACCAAATGACATTGGTAGTTCAAATTTAATACATTACGTCAACATGATTTCTGCATATTTTTGCAATGAACATATTATTTACTATTCTCCCTGTTATTTTTAGGTTTGCAGGGGATGAAACCTTCTGGCAGGTTCTGGGCATGATGCGCTCACTTAAGCAGCCGGCAGGGTAGATTTAATATCTGGCCTACCAGCTTCAACTGAATGAGTTCAATATTTCGTGCAGCATGCAGCAAACAAACACTCTGCAGCTGCCGGTGCATTTGAAGATGCCAACGACGTGCTGCAAACAGCGTCTCGTTGGACAAGGACTGGAACTGTTTCCCTGCTATATATATCACCACATGAATGAGGCAGGGAAAATGGAATGTGCTACAAAGAGCTTCAGCCTAGAGGAAAAGCATAGCAGAAAACCTATGTTTGTGTTACATCATTCTAAGGCATTATTGTACTTCCGTTATATTGACTTAATAGTAATCTGGCCATCACAATTTTATAGTCACTTGATCACGCCATGTTGATAAATACCTTGTATCGATTGATTCACTGTTATGGTAAAACGATGCTGCTGCATTGTGGTAACCCATCATATGAGTTCTGGTACAATACTGAATGCAGTGTAGTAAATTGGATTCCAGTAAACTGGGTATTGTTTTGTAGTAACTTGATCACGCCATTTTTCGGCCTACGCCATTCTCGTAAATGAGTTGTTTTTTCTCTACAGAATACCAGTCATGTATTCTCGTAATCTGCATGTACGTTGCACGTGTTCTGGACGGAGCTATTTTGATTATGAGAGTCTGGCTGAAATCTCGATCACATCGGATCCTAGCTGTAAACCTGGCACGAATTACGTCCTAGCTGTAAAGCTGTAAACCTGGCGCTAATTACGTAAACGAAAGCTGTCTTTATACTCTGTGGGAAGAAAAGATAAAATATATTGGCGTGCATTGTGTAGCAACTGCCTGCTAGATTCTAGGTCGGACACACGCATGCATGCGTGTCGATGTTTATAAGAACAGATCCAAGTTTGACAAAGATTGAAGAAGAAAGATATTCTATTCGACTCTTTGCCCTCCCGCTAGGTTTTCCTTTGCTTCCTTTTTGGGTGTGGTGTATACGCACGCACTGGTGTGCTATAAATGCTACCTCTACCGGCGGCCATCACATTCACCTCAATCAGCTGGTAGCTAGATCAGAGCCGCCGCCGATCGAGATGGCCGACCTGACCGTTGGCGCCGTCAATGATTTGCTGGGCCTCCTGTCGACCGCGGTGAAGGAGGAGGCGCGGCTCCTCGGCGGCTTGCGCGGCAACATGCAGTTCATCAAGGATGAGATGGACAGCATGAACGGGTTCCTGCGGCACCTCACCCAGACGGAGAGCGAGCACGACGACCAGATCCGCGCCTGGATGAAGCAGGTGCGCGAGATCGCCTACATGGCCGAAAACTGCGTCGAGCGCTACGTGCGCGACATCGCCCGGCACGACGGCGAGGGGCTCCTGGACACCGCGTACCTCCTCCTCCTCCACCCCAAGAAGTACATCATGCGCCGCAACCTCGCCAAGAAGATCCTCGAGCTCAAGGTCCGCGTCAACGACATCGGCGAGAGGCGGAAGCGCTACGACGTCAAAGTCCCGGACGGCCCGGGTCTGAAGAAGGCGGCGGAGGATGGCGCCGCCGCCGCCGCCAAAGAGGAGAAGAGGGATGCCTTTCGACGCCTTCTGGAACAAGCCATCCCCGACAGTTCACGTCCTGCTGTTCCATCTTCCATCAGCGAAGAAGTCATCAGGCAGCTTCCTCCTCATGTGAGATCTCAAGATGCCCCGGCCCTAGTACAAGCTACTTGGAAGAAATGCTGCCCTCCGGCTCCGGCTCCGCCTCCGGATGGTGAAACATTGAGATGCATCAGGATGCTTCTTTGTGCTCTGTACGCCTACCGTTACAAGACCAATAATCTGGAGCTGGATAGGCTGAAGAAGATAGTACTGGGTGAGAAGGGAGGAACAGCAGAGGAGATCAAGCTGAAGATTGAAGTACTGGATGAGGAGGAGGAGGAGGGAGGAACGGCAGAGGAGAGCAAGCTGAAGAAGAAAGTACTGGGTGAGGAGGAGGAGGAGGGAGGAACGGCAGAGGAGAGCAAGCTGAAGAAGAAAGTGCTGGGTGAGGAGGAGGAGGAGGAGGGAGGAACGGCAGAGGAGATCAAGAACCAAGTGATGATCTTCTGCTACAGCTTGCTGTCCATCCCGCAGAAGAGCTGCCTCCTGTATCTGACAGCTTTCCTCGAGGAGAAAGCCATCAGCAGGACGAGCCTTGTCAGGCGGTGGGTCGCCGAAGGACTTGTTGGCAAAGAAGAAGGGAGGACTGACGAAGAAGTAGGCGAGAGCTACTTCAACGATCTTCTCTTTCGAGGCTTCATCCATCCTGCCCGCACCGGTGATGCCGGCACGGTCAAGAGCTGTCAACCGCTGGCTGGGTCGATCAGAACCTTCATCACCAAGATCGCCAAGAACGAGAACTTCGTCATCGACCTGCCGATTCACCTCGACCGCCAGCTTACTATCCGAAAGAAAGTTGTTCTGTCACAGCAGCTGCCGCCGCAGCAAGCGGCGTCGGGTTGCTGCTGGAGCTGGAGGGATGTCGTCGGGGCCATGGACGACTACTGTGGTTGCTGCTGCTGCTGGAGGGACGACAACCCCATGGACGACCTGGTGGGTTTCCTCAACAGTCTCCCTGAGCTATACCGGCTGAACGTGCTGGATCTGGGAGGCTGCAGAGGCCTGAAGCCGCGCCACATCGAGGCCATCTGCACCGTCGTTTGCCTCAAGTATCTGAGCCTTCGCAAGACAGATGTCTTCTGGCTGCCGCCCACCCATCTGAAGAAGCTCAAGCTGCTGGAGACGCTGGACATTCGGGAGACGCCACGCTTACGTCCCCGCGACGTGGGGAGGATGTACCTGCATAGCTTGAAGCATCTGCTCGCCGGCCGCTACGTCGACAAGGTGACCGGCGAGGAGCTCCCCACGGCCAGGAGGACGTCGGCCGAGGTGTCGCTCGTCACCGTGCGGATCCCCAGCAGGATCGATGAGATGACGAGCATGGAGACGCTGTCCCACGTCCAGGTCTCCGAGGACGGGGCCGAGCTGGGACGAGTTGGCAAGCTGCGTAAGCTGAGGAAGCTCGGTGTGGTCATCCGACGCGTCAATCGTCGTGGTGCCCAGCAGCTGCGTGGAGTGATATACGCGCTGGCTGGATGCCTGCGCTCGCTGTCCATCTGGGTCACTCAGGACCAGGGCGGGGTCCTCGACATTTCCGTGCTGCAGGAGGCAACCTCCAGCTTGGTCCTCGAGAACCTGGATATCAACGGAAGGATCGGCACTAGCCTCCCTTCATGGGTCGAGAGGGCCGGGAAACTGGCTAACATCTCCCTGCGTGACACTGAGATGAGCGGAGGAGAGACTCTGACAAGGCTTGCCAACGTCCTCAGCCTGCGTTGCCTCAAGCTCAGCCGCAGGTCATTCCTCGAGCAAGCGCTCATCTTCAGGGACGACGTCCACTTTAAAGCTCTCAAGTTCCTCGTCGTCGACGGCGACACCATCACCAGCGTCACCTTTGCCGCCGCCGGCGCAGCTCCTGAGCTCGAGAAGATTGTTTGGTCCATAAGCAAGCCGCACTCTGGGGACCTCATCTCTGGGATCGACCGCCTCCCGAATCTGAAAGAGATTGAGATCAGAGGCAACTTCAACGTCAACAATCTCTTGCAAGCCATTGGATCACTTACAGATCCACCGGTCACAAGTTATCGCTGCCGGTACGTATACCTCTCCGATTTAAGCGACATCACTGTGGTAAAAAAAGCCAAGAGCGATACTACTTTATCAGTCCCGGTTGGTGTTATCAACCAGCAGCAGCAGTAACCAATTCATCCATCGACGCTATATCACTATATGTGCGTGTGCTTGTGTTGCATGATAAATGGTTCATCTGAGTCATTGTGTCATGGTTTATTTGCTGTTTAATTTAATTTGTCGATAGGTTGCATATGTACTGGGAACACTGTGTGTGGATATGTATATATTGTGTGATATATGTATATATGTATACATGAGATCTCATTGAGTGATGCATAATATATATATGTATGATGTGGGTTGTTGTACAAATACGGACTTTATATAGTACTTTTGCATGATGACCATATATTTTTTTATTGTAGTAATTGACCAAAAAATGGCCATAAGGGCTTAGAAATTCCCACACTTTTCCGACAAAATATTGAACACTATCACCATCACGAAAAATTAACCCGCACTAGTTTATAAATTATCCATCACTACCGTTTGGAAAAAGAACTTGATACCCATATATTTGCCTCTCAATTAGCACTTCAACCATAATATTTTTAGAAAAAAAAATTAAGTGTCGGTGGAAAAAGGACCGAAAAATGGTAATATATGAATTGAGTTAGTTGCACATTGTAGGCATTTAAAAATCAAAGTTACAATTTGAACAACCTTTTTATGTAAAAATGTAATAAAAATGAATGGTACAAAAGCAGTTGCATCGGGCTTGAACCCCTAGCTCTAGGTTGCAATAACATAAAAAAAAGGCACAACAAAGCAAGATGTAGCCACACACAAGCTAAGTGAACTGGAAGCCCTAACCGCTAATGGAATGCCAACAAAGTCATTGATCTGGAATGAGAACATGAGTGAAAAGGTGTAGGAGGATATGAGATGTGGAGACATGGATGGACTAGACAGGTTTAAATCCCATAGCTCCTGCTATAAAAACCAGGAACAAAAAATCAATCAATCGTACTGGAAACTAAGTTAAACACGTGTCAAAAAGCAAACAGAAAAATCTTATAAAGAATATTTGGGCGTTTCACTGCACCCATGTGATATTATGTTAAGAGTTAAATTGGCACCTCAGACAAGTGTTTTTACTATATCATGCTTAAGGATTACGCTTTCTATAAAATCCTAGTAGCAAATCTTTATTATCTTATTGATGACA
Source organism: Setaria italica (assembly GCF_000263155.2). NCBI lineage: Eukaryota > Viridiplantae > Streptophyta > Magnoliopsida > Poales > Poaceae > Setaria > Setaria italica. The sequence goes on along the minus strand of NC_028454.1, from coordinate 436,774 downwards.
AGGTTGCAGTTTCATTTGAAAATGAGCAGTGTACTCTAGGCCAACAGAGAACATTTTTAGGACTGGCTAGCCTGCCACAAATCTACCTCATAGTAGAAATGTGAGCATAAAAAACAATGCTATATGTTGAGCTCAAAAGGAAGGCTATGTATGTTAAGATTCTTTGATTTTGGCAATGCCTCGCATATGGAACCATGGACATCAGAAAACTTAATCCATGGGAGCAACAATTAAATTTTTTGCTCATGAATAGTTTATTTACATCCCAAATTGGTCCACGTGACACAGAAAAATAAGAATCCAGTTCAGCAGCCAATGTATATCCAAAAAAGTTCATAAGATAAGTTTTACACTGTTCATAAGATAAATGTATGTATTGTAACCTAGTCATTCAACATTGTTCGTGTATTGATGATACCATTATAAATCAGGTAATAATAGTACGATGTCTGGGATAAGTACTTTAGTAATTTAGAAGTCTAACTACAATCAGTAAACAAGAACCCAACACAGTCACCATCTAGGTCAAACACAGAAGCAAATAATCCTGTTGGCTACAAGGTTTCCCTTGTCATGGAAAGTGCATGTCGTTAGGAAGTACTGATTGGAACTATCATGAACCATCTTGTCCATATCCTTCACATAACACGACAGTACAGTAACTGAACCATCTAAAATGGACATAGAAGCAGTGAATCCGATTCCAATTGGAGCAAGAATCATAACATCTTCATATCCTAGGGGGCTTGTCTCTTAAGTGAAGAAGCTCCGAAGCATTGTGGCGCGGCATAATCAATACACTGAAGAAAGGTACTTCAGCAATAAGCTTTGCTTCCACTGCATTTTCGTTGCTGAACGAAATGAACACTTAAAAGTGCAGATTAAATCAATCTTTGTTGCGGTCAAGAAAAATGTAGATGTTGGGTTGTTCAGCAAAATTGAGCTAACAAATTGGTCCACGTAGTTGTTGTGTGTATCAACCACCTCAACAGTAACAACATTGTGAATCACTTTTGTATGAGAATTTCTCTATTTCCTGTCCATATGTACAAACGATTCAATCGAACGATTCATATAACAGTGCATATATATTTAATTTGCACGATTTAATTTGCACAATTCAGATAACAATGCAGATTCAATTTGCACGATTCAGATAACACTATGGTTGTCCAGTCTGGTGGGCGCCGCCAAAGACGAGATTGGGGTGGCCTGATGAGGTCATCTCAACCAGCCATGCACCATCACACGTAAACCAATGACATGATGTAGAATATGTCACCCAATCAAGAGAACAAGTGAATATTGGACCAATTACGCGTAGCCAAGCTAAAAAAACTACAGCAACAGGTGACTTCACACCTCACTAGATTAACTTCAACATACATGAGAATTTTATACTACCTAAATGCTTTACATTTGTTGTGATTAGGTTTATCGCTCCATGCTACTCCCTCCATCCTAAATTACTATTTGTTTTGATTTTTTAGATACATAACTTTTTCTATGTATATATCTAGGCATAGTATATAGATAGATATCAAAAACTATGTATTTAGAAAAACCAAAGAAAATATTAATTTGGGATGGAGGGAATATATCACTATACGTGTGTGCTTGTGTTCGTGGTCTGCCTGGTGTGTGCTTGAAATAAAAACATGCATAAATGGTTCGTGCATGCTGGCCTGCTAGGAGGTAAGGTAAGTGCACGCATCTCTAGCGAGCTAGAGGCTTTCTCGTCTTAGTCATTGTTGTGTCATAGTTTTTTTGCTGTTCAATTTGTCGATGTGTGCATATGTTTTGTGTACATTGTGTGTTGATATATTGTGGATGTGTGCATATCGTCTGATGAGTATGTATACTATACATATGATCTCATTCAATGATACATAATATGTGTGCAGTATGCTGTTGGTTGTTGTACACCAGGACCCTGCCAAATACGGACTCTACACATGTATGCTTTATATAGTACTTTTGCATGATGACCATATATATTTTTTTATTCTAGTAATTGAAAAAAAAATGGAGCATCAAGCCTTACCCATAAGGGCTTACAAATTCCCACACTTTTCCAAACAAAAAAAAACACAATCACCATTACGAAAAAAATTAACCCATTCTAAAATTTCTCATAAATTATACATCGTTACGGTTAGAAAAAGGAACCCCTTTATCCCCATAAGGGCTTAGAAATTCCCACACTTTTCCAAAAAAGATAAACACAATCACCATTATGAAATAAATTAACTCATTCTAAAATTTCTCATAAATTATACATCGTTACGGTTAGGGGAAAAAGAACCCCTTTATCCCCATATATTTCCCTATCAATTACTGCTTCAACTATATTTTTTTAGCAAAAAGGTTCAACTGCCGATGGAAAAGGGACAGAAAAATGATAATATATGCATGAGTTAGTTGCACACTGTATGCATTTAAAAATCAAAGTTGCAATTTAAACGATCTTTTTATGTAAAAATGTAATAAAAATGAATGATACAAAAAACAGTTGCATCGAGCTTTGCAATAACATCAAAGAGACCTAACAAAACAAGATTTAGCCACACAATAGTGAACTGGAAGCCCTAGCCGCAAATGGAATGCCAACAAAGCCATTAACCTGAAATGAGAACATGAGTGAAAAAGATGTAGGAGGATATGAGACGTGGAGACGTAGATGGACTAGACAGGTTTGGATCCCATAGCTCAAGGTTGCGACGATGTCAGTGAAAAAAGCAAAGTAAAAATGTAGCCCAGGTTTTGAGAGATACTCCCCCCCTTCCCAAATAAATCAACTTCTATATATAGTTGTCTTCAGTCAAAAGTATCTTAAGTAATTATCCCATCATGAGTTGTAAAGGATACGTAACAGGATTTACATATACCTTAAAATACTCCATACATGTAGTGGGAGGACGAACTTTCAAAGGGAAATGCTTAAACACATGAATCTCAAAAGTATCAAATGGAAGAGGATGGGTCAATAGATCGATTCGAACCTGGACTCGTGTGCAGTGCAGCAAAGTTGCAGAAATTGACATCAAAATTGCAACAGCAGAATCAAGCAAGAAAGGAATTGACTTCTCTTTCAAGAATTTTATCAATACCCACTGCTCCAATTTCAGCTTCCATTACATTTCCTATGATATGCTTGCCTTAAGTTACTGTGCAAGCTTAGCAATAGATAGGAGACGGACAATATATAACCTGTAAATTAACAAGGGCAACAGCACTCATCTTCACTGCTCCATACCACTGTACCAGCCTAGCCTTGCACCTGCATCAATCTGCAGTGAGCCAGTGACCCCATTGCATGATCTATATGAGTTCATCTATCCAATATCTATCATCAATTCCATCTACATCTGCCTCGCCTGTTAAAGAAACCTGCATGATCAAAGCTTCACAAAACCCTCTGAAGTTGCAGTTGGCAATTGGCATCACAATAAATCACAAGGCAAGAGCAATTGATAGCAACGCCAATGCAGTCTCCAGGTGATGATCATCACCTCACCTCCACCACCACTTGCTGTTAATCTGAACAACGGACGTTGCATTTCTATCTGCATTGCATCTCCATCTGTCAGGCTCCGGCAACTGTCGCGAGGCGGGGGCTTCCGGCGATGCGCAGGAGGCCATCCGCCGCGTCGCGCTCCCTGTTGCACCAGCGGTATCCCTGGGCGTCGGTCCCGGCGTCCCCGCGGTGCAGCAGCGCCATGCCGAGGCCGCCCTCGCCGTGCTTGTCCAGGCGCGCCTGCCATGCGGACGGGCGGAAGGCGCGGACCTCGACGGCGTCGCCGGCGCGCATGTCGTGGCGCGACACGAAGAGCGACCACTGCCCCGTAAGGCGGTACGTGCGGGCCTTGCGGTCGCGCCGCAGGGACATGCGGTAGGCGCGGCCGAGGCGGTCGAGCGCCGGCACGGGCAGCCCGGGGCCGAACACGAGGCGGCGCTCCGCCGCCGTGAGCATGCCCAGCAGCGGCGACGGCGCGACGAGGCCGTCGGGGAGGAGGAGGCGCGCCTTGTCGCGGCTGCGGTCCGAGAAGGTGAGCTGCTTGGTGAGCACCAGCGCCGGGCGCAAGATGCGGAGGCGGAGCAGCTCGGCGCGCAGCCCGTCGTCGTCGCGCGCGCCCGTCGTGGGCATGGGCGCCACGTCGAGAAGAAACCCCCCTCCGTAGTTGTGGTGGCTGGCCATCTCCTGGATCGCCGCGGCCGCCTCGTACGGGTGGTAGCGCACGACCCTCTTCTTCAGCGGGAGGAGCTCGGGCGGGACGCCGGCGAGGTCCCCGAGGGCGTGCGCCGTCACCGAGACCCCGAGGGCGTGCGGCAGATTCTCGAGGAAACGCCCCCCTTCCGCCGAGAGGCTACCACCTCCAGAGGAAGGGAGCGCGCGCGCTGGCGCCGCGGAGGCAGTGGCTCCGGCGCATGGGGGCGGCAATGGCGGGGGCAAGAATGGAGGGTGGAAACCGGGAGGGAAGAAGCCGGGAGGGAGCGGCGGCGGGGGAGGAGGGAGAGGAGAATGGGATCGGCGGAGCGGCGGCGGCGGTGGCGGGGGAAGAGCTGGGGTTTTGCTTGGCGGCGAAGTCGGTGGGAGAGCAGCGGGCGATGGGGAGCAGAAGACGACGGGAGATTCCGGAGCTCCCATTCCCATTCGTCGGCTTGCACAACCGCCTGCTTCTGCTTGGGATCGATCGCCTCGCCTGCCCACAGTGGTAGTGACCAGTGGCTTCTTTTACATTTTTGGATTTCCAACGTGAATAATAGCAAAAAAAAATGGTCTTGCGATTCATGGCAACCAAAAATTAGGTTTCGGTTGCTCAGAATTAAATCATTCTGCTGTTTACAGTTGTTCCTCAATTCAGCTACTTCATTAGCATGCAGTCTTTAATCGAAAAGATATGAGCTAAAAAGCCCAGAGTTTGCACATCGATCAGTACTGCATTTGCGTCAGCCACCACCACAACATGGTCAAGCGATGTGCATATGCTTCTCAGTAGAAATTTAACATCAATCAATCTATAACTTAAACCCGGGGAAAGATTCGCCTGATTTCTGTTGTATATATTACAGTGAGTATGTTATTCTCATGTCTTGCACTTGCTTACCAGCCCACGTGATGGAAGCAATTTACATCAGCACAAGGCATGGGGGGAGTCGCAAGATACATCGATCAAACAAGCCTCTGCTATCTATATGTTCCACGCTGCATATGCATTGTTAAAGTTTCATCTGCCCAGGAGCGACATCAGTCAAGATCGCCTGATCAATCTCACATGGCCTCATGACAAAGCGCTTTCAATCAGCTCAACAAAACCGGGGGGTGACATTGGCGGCATAGCTTCCTCCTGGGCATCAACCATTTCTAGGATCTTTCTTACAGTTGCTTGCAATTTCTCATGGCCACCTTCCAATGTGGATTGCCCAGCTGTTACATTGGGTAGGATGGACTCCTTGTTCTCAAGACCCATGTTCGACGACTTTGTTTTTGACTGCACTTTCGCTGATGTTACTGCGGAGGTGAAGATGCCGGATTCCTTGAGACCACGGATGATAGCCTGCAAAGATTAGGCATAAACTTAGCAGCAATAAGAAACAACTTTCATAAGTTGACGCTTTCAAGATTGATATTAGGACTAACCATTGGCGCATATATACGTGTCAACACACCCTTTCTCAAAAGTTTCAAATTGGTGTCCTTATCGGTCCATACAACATGTTCTCGATACCTGAACAAAGGTAGTCAGACAAATGTGCTCTCTCTCTTAATTCAGTGAGGCTAGGGAGGAATGATTGGAACACAGGAGCGTAAGGGTGTTACCAGTTCCTCATCTCCTCCTCAGTAGCTGTTGATGCAATTATAAAGGCCTGTCATGACAGAGCACAAGGGGGAATTCATTAGTCCTCCCCATTATCCAATTAGCCGTATACGCACATGATATGTAATAAAAGCCACCAGTTTTTCTTCTTTCTTTGGAAAGGGTGTAATCAAGAACTTTGGGCTAGTAACCAAACTGGTCCTTCAGCTTAAAAAAATGGGTAAAAATACAGGAAGAAACAGGGTCATTGAAAAGACAGCTATATCTTCGGTGCAGCTGGCTATATTTTGTGCAATGGACCAGGGGGGCATTTCTGTGGTTATTATAAGGCACACCAACAAGGTACACTATTGTGCAATGCCCCCACCACCCCCACATCCTACATGCATTTTTGTGCAAAGGGAAGAAAAGATAGCTCACCAATCGGTCAAATTCCAAGATGAAACATCGCTTCACATCTTCTTTAGTGGGCTTGCAGCCACACCTATCCCTCCTTGAAGTTAAGTCTGAAAACTTTGTGTAGGTGTAATGCAGGATAGCAGCCTCCTCCAGTTTAATTTCGCTACAAAAAAAAGGGATGAATAAATCATCTGGTGGAAACAGACAAAAATTTGTTGATGGGACATTTGTTTTAGAAAACTCTCAGCACAGTCAGATGTCTTACTTTGGGGTTTTCATGTAATTATGCCATCTATGAGCACCATTGGGACGCAAATGCTCCTGAACCCTTGCAGCTGATTTTCCATTACCATAAGTGAGGAAGTAATTTGGATTACCACGTGTTGCTTCTTTGTATAGGCCAAAGTATGTATCCTTTGGGAGATGGTCGTAATTTTTCTTAAACATTGAAACCTGCACGTATAGAACTTGGTGAGAATTTATGCAATCATTTGATAAATGGTATGAGGTAGATCCATTATTTTCTATAATGCAATAATGTTAACCAAACTACAATTTTTTAGCAGCAAGAGGCAATCCATTTATATACATGTGGCACTCTTAAACAAGTCAGTGAATCATCAGTAGCTTACATACCTCAGTAAATGGATCCTTGATGTCATCCCGCTCAATGCTGCTCTCCTGGACAAAAATATAAAATAATCATATGTGAAGCATGTCACAATATTCAACTTCAACAAAGATGTTACTTCTGCAACTCACATAATTGGGGAAGATAACCATGTCAACATTGTCAGGAACGTCTAAAAGCAATCGCCTTAGAGAGTACTCTCGCGCACCAGCTGGATGAATCAACTCATCAGTATCAAGGTGAATTATCCAATCCATTCCAGCATCCTGTAATAATCAAACAGGGGACATTTGCATCAATTCACCACGAAATACAAGGTCTTTTCAAAATAAAAACAACACCTAGTAAAATGCCTCCCATAGTTATCACACATCATTGTAGTCATGTCTATGCTAGCTTAACAATGATGTAAAGTCATCAGACATGCCATTGATATGGCATTGGAGATTGGGAGCATTGCAGAAAAGTAAGATGATTAGAACATTCTGAATTTTTAGTCAGTAGCTGTATCAATCACCTTGTTAAAGTTTGTTTAAAGTTTGTAGTGGACTAAGAACAAAGCCCCATATTTCTACTAACGAGTGACACTGGTACATGTCTTACATCATTTACTACTCATCCTTAAAGTTAGGGCAAGGAAGTGGGAAAAAGATGTCGGGGAGGAAAAGGATGAGAAATTTTCTGTGGCTAAACATTACTTGTAATAGAACCTATTTCATTACTTTCAACTGTATGCCTACACTGCTACACTCCCAACTTGTGTTAAACTATTGACGTCGTATATTGATATTTGTACCGCCGAGCTCAAAAATAAGACTGGCACATGATTAATTCCTGTCATCATTTGGGTTCAAATAAAAAAGCAAAAAGTAGCTGAAAATTAGACAATATGAAGAGCACTGGTATCTGTAGATGTAGATTTAGACCATTATTACAGCTCTCTTTGGAAAAGGAACATGAAAGTCAAGATTTCTGAGTGAACAGACGCGAAAAAATAGAAAGAAAGAAATAGTTCATACCCTTGCCATAATAATAGCCATTTCCATGTTAAGTGATTGCTTAACAAATAGTTCATAATTGCACGGCTTGTAAAAGAAACCTCCCAGCCAAGTCTCATTCCAGATGCGGCTGAAATCATAAAACGGTTGAAACGATGGCGCTTAGACAACCAAACAATCAACAACAATACTTCAGAAATGCATATAGTAATGAAAACAGAAATACAGGATCCAATCAACAACAACACTACAGATTTTGCTTCAACATTCAAAACTATTCAATTACAGTATTGCAATGAAACAAGTAACTTGGCATCCCACTTGATACCTCTACCAAATTTATATTTACAATGCATTTTAGTCATATAACGTATATCGTATTAATGCAGTATTATCGAAACTTACATTAGCTGCAGATCAAATTTCCAACTGAACTTATCTTACATGTAGCGGGTTTGATTATTGTTGAAAAAGATTGTCATGTAACTGTTAAGTCCATCAGCATACCTTTTGTCCTGTCTCTCTTTCAGTTCTTTAGTTCTGTAAATGATTTTTACACCCTAAAGAAGGGACGCAGAAAGTAAGTAGCAGATTATGCAAAGAAATCACAAATAGGAGGGGGTATGAAATGACTTATTTACCCGAATAGATTCAAGAACAGAGGTGACAGCTGGCTTCGCAGCCTCTCCTTCAACAAAGAGAAAAAAATGTGAAACACCAATGACCTTGTGATAATACAACCATGGAAGAATCTGGTGCAGGCCAGCAGATGTGCTTCCCGTGATACAGATCTGCAACCCAAATACGAATTAGCTTGATATAAGTACAACTTTGACACATTAGACTCAAAATGCTTACAAGGTTATTGCATTTGAAAAGAAGTATATGATTTTGAGGTTGAAATAAATCATCTAGATAATTTCATTTTGAAAAAAAATATATATACCTTGCAGGGTAACAGCATGATGTTAAGAGTCTTGTCTACTTGAACAAACATCTAAGAACCACATGGATGCCATATACCCTGTTTTTCCAACTTGCTATCTCAACTGGGTAAAACAAAAAGGACAAAATGTTGCTAAGCTAAGAGACTTGGATTCACACGGAAAGTGTGATCGAGCTCAACCTCTGTTTGAAAGATTAGAACTCTCAGGCACGAGATGCTCAACAGGGTACTCGGATCACAGTATTTCAGCAGCACGAGATCGCATCGAATTGGTCGGAAAATGGGACCTCGAAACGGCGGATCAGATCGGAGGGTAAGCGCGCACTCACCTTGGGAGTTATAGAAGATTCAGAATCGAAGCTCCAGCCGCCGTAGAGCGAGACTCCGTGGGAGGATGCGCTCCGGCCGAGGATCTCGGCGCAGTCTGCTGCCGCGGAGGAGGAGGAGGAGACGGCGAAGTAGGAGCCTTTGCCCCGAGTGGAGGAGGAGGAGGAGGAGGATCCGAGAGGGCTGTTCTCCATCCCCGGGAAGCGCTGCGTGTCGTCGGGCCAGGCGGCGCCGGCCGGGTCCCGCATGCCGCCGCGCCACTGGAGCACGAAGGCGAAGGCGGCGAGCGCGAGCGGCAGCAGCGTGAGGAGGAGGAGCATCCGCGTGGCGAAGGCCGCGGCCGACGCGCCGCCCCCGCCGGCGGAGGAGGCGGAGGAGGAGCCGCCGCGGTAGCCCGCCATGGGATGGGAGGCCGGCCGGTCGGTGGAGGAGGCGCGGTGCGGAGTCGTTGGCTGTACAGCACACTCGCGGAGAAGTCGAGCGTTGCTTGGCACGAGTGGGCATAGCACCATACGGGCTGGGCTTATGATGGGCTGTTAGGTGTTGGGCGGGCTGGATTTATTGGGCTGAAGAGGCTGGGTCTGTAGGAGAGGATTTAGGCCCATGCAAGATATGCATGGCCCTCTTTTCTTTTCTTTTCTTTTCTTTTTTGCACAGAAAGGAAGTTCTGGCCAATATATATTGCTCGTCCTGAAGAAAAAAAGAAGAAGAAACTTTCTGTCGCTAGCTTTGACTAAGACACCAGTGCAATCATTCAGGGCAAGCAACCCTGAATCCTCCAGCTCAGCTAGCAAAGATAAACAGTAAAATGGATTGCAGTATGCAACCACCTACTACGGTACGTAGTATCTTATTAGTATAGAGCGAGAAGTAGATAGGTACCATGAGAAAGGAGAATGAAGATACCGTCATGTCTTTTCAAAGAAAAAAGAGAGGAAAAACTAGCCTTTCCGGCCCAAAACTGTCCAATAGACCAATGATACAATGCAATGCAATGAAAGGGAAGGCCGGTGACGTTGATAGATGCCATCTTCATCATCTTCAATAATGAAATGAAAAGAAGCTGATGCGGATCATACACCTACACCTACAACCTTCAATCCATGCGTCGTCCTGCTGCATGCAACTTGACTAGCTACCACTCTGCTTATTCACAGAATAATGCTGGCTGCATCTGCTGCCACAAGGATGAATACACTGGATATTTTCTTAATTCCTTCCTTGTTTCCTTTTTCACAACTATCTATCACCTGCATTTTTCGATCAACAACGACTGAAAAAGAGCTCGACCATTGAATCAGCAATGACTTTCCTTCTGAATCTTCATCTTCTTTATCTATATATGTTGATATCATTGCACTGGGTGGCCTACTGATCAATTATATGTGATGCCTATTAACTTGGGGATATTTATGAGTTCCCACATACAATATTTAAGCACACATCACGTACACAAGCTGGCAATGGAGGGCGGACTCATCTTTCTTTTTGTTTAATTGTATATGAGAAAGAAAGAAAGAAAGCATAGATGCGATATACGTTGAGTGGCGATGACGACGATGGAGGAGGGATTGAGATCACGTCCTTTTCCTTGAGGGCGCCACTGATTGATCTGTCCTGCCTGCCAAACCGGCCTGCAGCATGCACATCACTTCCAGTTCCAGTAGTAGTTATCTCCTCCAAGTTCTTCACTAATTCCATCTCGTGCTTATCCATTTTTTTTTTCTTTCTTTCATTCCTTACTACATGGTTTTTCTCACCTTTAATTTGAGTGCATATACGACTCTCCTCTATAAATTTTTACCTTTTCTACTCCTTCAATTCGTAGACTACAGGGGAAGGAGGGAGTACTGTTTATAAAAAGTGTTTCAACTAAAAACCATGCTAATTGTCTAATACTAGATCAGGGCAGGGCTCCAGAGGTATTCAAAGTCACTGGCATATAATTAAGTGACTGTTTCGTACACACACCTGCAGTATTACAGAGGCACAGAGCACATCGTTCCAAGCCAACAATTAACGCCATGTAATTAACCATACATAATCCAAGAACTAATTACACTCTAGCACGCTAGGCATGCACGGTACACAGGTGGATAGTATTGGATTCAGCTCGTGTGTATATGTAAGTTATACAACCACCATCAATTCATCATGCATAGCACCACAAAAAACAAATAAATATTACCATCAACAAACAAACATATCAATATAAATAATTACACATATATGCATGTTTGATCAATCACCCCAAATCAAAAAACAAGAAAGAGAAAACAAATTTACAAGACACCCATCCATCGGGCGATCGAGGTGACAGAAAGAATAACAAATGTTCATGCAGTAATTGAAGCAAAGGTTTGCGCATGGGCAACTGTACTGTGCGTAACTTTTTAATCACTTTGCGCTGCACCTACGCGGTTGACAAGCTAGAGAGTAATTTAATTTCATCTCACGGTAACTTTAATTAATTTACCAGCAGCGACGAGGTAGAGCTTGACTTGCTTGCTTCTTCGGTAGCGTCCATGGATCACTTCTTCTCCTCCGCAGCTGGTGGCGCCGCGGCGGCCTCGGCTGCGGCTTCCGCTGGCTTCTCCTCCTCCTCCTTCTTCTCCTCTTCCTTCTTCTCCTCTACCGCCTCCGACGTCGCCGCTGCCTCCTCCGTCGCCGCAGCGGCTGCGGGCTCAGCCTCCTCCTTCTTCTCCTCCACGGCGACTTCCCGGGAGGTTGCCTCGACCGCGGCGGCGGGCTCCGGCTCGGCCGCCTTGGGCTCCTCCTTGGGGATGAACGGCGCAGCCTTGTCCAAGATGAAGGTGATCGCCGGGGAGAGAGGCGTGGTGCCGGACTTGGCCACCGCGTCGCTCACCAGCTTGGCTCCAGGGAACTCTGCAGATGAATTCATTCGGCACGAGTTTATATTTTTGTTCAACAAGAACCATGTGTACAGAGTATGGACAGCCTGCCATGAAAGAGATGAACGAACAATCGAGGACTTTTGGTTTTTGTTGTTTTGTGTTGAGATTCTGTTGGCAGAAAAAGAAATACGTAGTAGTTGAGAAGATTCCTATGCAGTTTGCTTGTGTAGAAAGGAGAATAAAGTTTGTTTGAACACAAAAGGAGAATAAAATCTAGTTTGTCCAAAAAGACACAAAGATTACTCAGGAAATAAACCCCAAGAAAATGACCTCTTCAAATTAACCACAGGATTGCAGAAAAGTAACTAAAAAAGGAGGCGGTTGTTGGTGATCGATAAGCAAGAAAATAGTATTTGAAAATCTGTACTCAGTTTTCACTGTAAAAAAATACAAGGAAATAAATACAGTTTAGAGCGAGGGTAATATGGTGTTTTATGTGAGATTAAGCTAGACGTACGTGATGAAAAACCCTTAGAATGGCATGTGCTAGCTACTATGGACCAGACCAGAGAGTAACAGATTATTTCAAGTTGCGATCGATGCTTGTTATTACCGATCTTAGCCAGCTCGTCGAGGAACTTAGTAGCTGCAGCCGAGTTCTTCTTGCTGATCTTGACTGGTTTCTTGTCCTTGAACAGAGCCTAGTTTAAGTAGCAGGTAAGGGAGGTTATCAGTAACAGTAGGACCATACAGCAGTTGCTTAAGTTGAAAGCAACACCAAACAAACACTGAAAGACGTGAGTTTACCTTAACCTCAGGAGGAGATGCTTCATAAGTCTCCGCAACCTTGGGCTCCAGGTCCGTCTTCTTGTCCTCGATCTCCTTGCCAAGCTCCTCCTGTAAGTATACAGCAAACAAAGACGGTGGTTGATGAACAAAACAAAGATACATAAGACGGGCATGTCGATCATCTGAATTCCTCTAGGTATATTACCTTGTTGAAGGACTTGAGGAACTCGACGGCCGCCGCCTTCTTGCCATCCTTGTCAAAGATCTTGTTGATGCCAGGCAGAACCTTGGTCTTCCAGTAAGTGGCCATTTTCTGTCTTGTTTCTTCAAAAGATGAATCAATCGTCTCTGCTCCGGCCAACGCAAGAACAAAAGAAGAAGAAGAAGAAGAAGAAGAAGAAAACCATCAGAAAAATAAACTCAATCAATCTTTGTCGATCATGGCACTGAAAGAAACCAAGGAAGAATTAACTCAGCAGGAAGAAACCAAGGATGCATACATGCAGGGGAGGAGTTGTGATGAATGGGCAGCGGTACAGGAGCCACGGTGCCATGAGAGTGATATATAATGGGCTGGCAAGAAAGCCACCCTGGGTCGCATGAAATGACAGCGATGCCCCCACACGGGGTGGCGTGGCAGCCAGCCAGCCAGGGGTACAGGTGTCAAAAGGAAGGAAGATTATGGAAGGCACGTCATTAAGCTAAGCCACCCAGAGCTGGGAGCCTGGGTTGATGATGCCAGACCAGAGAAGAGGAGGAGGCTGGCAAGACTTGCTGCGCTGGAGTAGGGACAGGGACCCACCTTAGGGAGTAGCGTGAGCTCCTCAAAGAAGCAACTCCTCGGGCCAATGGCAGAAAAGCCCACCTCCTTTTGATTTGGTTCTAGTACAAGATTAGTGCTTGCTATAGATTAAGTAAAAAACCGGCCAGGCAGGCCACTATAAATGATATGAGGATGTCCAAGGCCAGGAGTCAAATTAAAGTAAATCAAATCAAACCCAGCTAATTTCGAATCAAATTTGCTATAGATTAGTGGAAGGATGGATGACATGCTGGCATGAGGGGTACATGTACCAGCACTGACAGCAGCCTCCTTTTCCAAGTGGCCATGTATGCAGGGTAGGCGACAGACAGCGCAGAGGAGAGGGGCCTGCCATCGAGTATTTGTCCAAATTTGAGACGTTGATGCTCCAAATCCTAAATCACATATACATACACGTTGAGTACCAACCGTTCGTTTTTAGCGAAATACATAGCATAAATGCAACCCCAAGGCTAGCAAGATCAGCTAAAATGTCTTGAATAACAAAAATCGTGGCCACTTGGCACATGACAAGACCCCCCCAATCGCTGTCACATCTTTAATTGCATATATGATGATGAGGCACTGAGCCAGGTACCCAACACCAGCTCAGCTCAGCTCAGTTGTAGATCCTACATGCATACCTCAACCAACAAAAACTATTCTCAGTCAGCAGGTTTATGCTTGAATGTGTGCAGAGCTAGCACAGAATCATGATGCTGTTTTTTTTTTCTAATTCCCGTGCAATTAGGTCAGAAACAGCTAGCTCATTAGCCCCCCTGCAAATTAAACTAATCACCAGTCTCAGGAATCAAATTTCAAAGTCAAGTTACTTGTTACGCATGAACACTCAACCGTGTGAGCATAAGATTAGATTCTTTTTAATGAATACGGAATTGAGACTTAATGCGCGAATACTTTCACCAATCAAATCAGGGTTTAAGATAACCACCAAGATTTTTTAAAAAAATCGTAACTACCTATGCAACTTAGCCAACCACTCCTCTCGCAAATAGATACTTCTCTATATCTACAAAGCTTGCAAATTTTGTTCATCCACAAGTACATGTAGTTCTATCAATTTTGAAGTCAGTATAGCCGTATCTCTGAAGTGACTTCCTGAAACTGTGCACTGGGAGCACCATAATACGGACCTTAAACTGTTAGCATAGAATACGGACCTTAATTAGTTATGAGTTATGACTGTAGGGAACTAATTGTTCATGAGCATTCATGAGATCATTGTTTGGATGCTCATGATTAGTTCTTTGTCGCAATGATGGGCGGTGTTCTCGTTCTGTAGTCATATTTCCACATTTCTTCATGCATATTCATATTCAGACAGATAATCTTTTGCCTCTGAGCTTATATGCATGCTAAATAAATACTATTATTTTGGGCACAGATCAGATCCAACATAAGAGATTTTAAAAGTTAGTAACTGCGCGTATGCAACCACTCACCCTGCTCTCAAATAGACTCTTCTAGACTTCTATGCACAAATAAGCTCATAAATTTTGTTCTTGCGTAATTACATGTCTTTCTACAGGTTTTGAAATCAGTATAGAGCCATATCTTTAAAGTGCTTTTATCTAGATCATGATGTGTGTTATTAACACATATTTTTTTCTGAAATTATGCGTGCACTGGGAACACCGAAATACGGACTTTAGTTAGTTATTATGACTGTAGGAAACTAACTGATCATGAGCATTCATGAGATCATTGTTGGAGGCACATGATTTAGTTCTTTGTCACAATGAGGGAGATGTCCTGTGGTCGTATTTCCACATTTCTCCATACATATTCATATTTAGACATATTTTATTTTGGATCTGAGATTTTATGTAATATCCAACAAATACTTTTGTTTTGAACACAAATCAGATCCAACATAGTAGAATGTCTTCTCTACCAAGATCAAGCTACCTGTTGTATCTGAAGGTTTATATATTCTTTTAGATAATGATATGAAGGTTTATATACAGCTATGCAAGTAGTACAATACTCCCATAGGCACAAATTAATATGTAGTCAATGATGATCGGACATCATATATATATGACATAATGGGATTAGGCATCCATCAGAACCAAATTCTACCAATCATTGCATGTTCAAAGCTTACCAACGCACAGTACTGCAAATTCGGGCAACTAGCTGGGATTATCTGGAAGCTTCATCAGCCAGGCCCAATAAGCTGTGCTGTGACACCAGCTAGAAGATACGATCTGTGTCGATGTTAACCCTAGTGTGCTCGTTCATCACGCCGCTGGCACCATCTTTAATTTTCTTACTACTATTATTAATTGATTACTATGGGTGCAAGCTAATTGCATCACACGTAGGTATGCACGTCTAAACAGCTAGCTGAACACAGCAGCATGAATTGTTTGAGCTCGCAGATATATTCAAGGGGCTGAGAGGGACATGCCCCATTTTTTCCGCCCTCTGGAATGGATACTGTGAAAGTATGTCCGGATACATTGATTCGTCGTGTCGGCTCCTTTTGTTCCTGTTACGCATGCTCTCCATTGCATCTAGTGTTTTTTCTTTGTTTGTTTTTCTTTGACAGACCAAACTACTCTTAGTCAGGTTGATCCCAGACACACGAATACGTCTTCTCCATAGGAAAGCTCTTGCTCTTCTTCAGTCAAGGACAAGACACAAGAGACAGAGTAGCAACTTATTCAGAATGAGCACTACTAAAATCTGGTGCTCTTATCATCATTAGACTAGAAGCGCAAATGCGCAATGACCCTCACAAATACATCATCCAACATGTGAGTCGCTCAGCTTGGATGCCATGCTTCAAGTGACTGTCACTCCAGTCAGTATTATGACATTACAAACGAGATGTTATGATCCACTGCACTACAGAACTCCGATTTACATGTGCCTGCAAACATGGGTCTAGATACAGGAAGATTACAACAGGAAGCAGGAGAAGAATACAGGGAAAATCACACCATTTTCCTAACATCACCACAAACTTCAAAGCATCGATCTAGAATCTACACTCCTCTAATCCCCTGAAATAACAGGGGGGGCATCAGCAACGTTCTGCGTCAACCAACCACCGGCACAGTCGTGCGGGTGCTTACTGAGCATTTGAGCCACAAGAGCAAGAATTCAGTAAGCAACTGTAACTACTCCTGGGCATTGGGCTTCTTCTAATTCTAGCATGTCACATCTCGGAAGAATTCGGTAGGAATTGATGTTGGACACTGCTTCTTTGCAACAAATTTGTACTGAGGGAGAAAAGGAAGAGGATAAAGTAAGTACTAGCAACAGCGATTGTTAACTGAAGAAACTGGGGACCAAGGTTCAGTTACCTTATGTTGACTGTACTTTTCTCTGATCGCAGGAAGGTTGCTCGCAGGACCAACACTGAATAGGTGGTGCAATGCCTTTACACAGTCACACAATTGCGATGGCTTGTATTGTGTGTAGTGAGCAAGAGTAGAATTCTGCTTCCAGTAACAATGGGATGTATATATTAGCTCATGCAGACATTTCATTAGGCAACTGCTACAACGATATGTATGGAAAGGGCAACATGATTATGCCACATACCCAAGGATACTTTGTTGGCTGCAGTACAAATTTTGCCAAGAAAATAGCTGAGGCAGCTATTAGTGATGGAGGGTACGAGAGTAGGTTGTACTCCAGAAGCGATAGCTCAGCGATGTAACTGGCCAGGAACTCAAGATGCAAAGCTGGATCCTGTATAAAGAAAAGTAATTGTCAGCGCAATGCAATGATATAGTTAAATTATGGAATTGGGTCACATTAATCTGAAGCTGACTATGTAGCCGTACCTCATCACACGCTTGTGCAGCACGAGCAAATCTCCTATTATAAGCAAGAAAACGCGTTAGTGAAGTTCAGCTCATATGATCGTCATAAATTTTACTGAAATGAAAGAGAACATGAAAGGACCTCAAAAAGCATTTGGCTGTAGGTGCAGTCATTTCAAACTTCAAGTAATTCAGTACAGAAGCTTCCATCTCTAAAACCTGTAGAGAACATACAAGTTAGAGTGTGACCGATGACAAGAGACTATCGGATATGGTCTCATAGATAAAAACAAGGAATGGTCAGAAGTAATATATCCCAGACCTCATCTCTGAAGTAAGTGTTGTCAGTTATGTAGCAGAATTCTTCTACTTGTGGTGCACATATCTCCTCGTATTTTCTGAATTTGAAGTTTCAAACATGTCAAAATCAGTATTCCAATAGTGTAATGGAGGATAACTCAAAGAAATAATAAAAAAGAACTAGAAGAATCTTACGCAGCTATAAGCATGCAAGCAACACCAAGTAATTGCAGCCTTTGGCGGTTGATTTCGTTGCCAGAAAGATAACGGTCAATGTAGTTAACTGTCAGGTACAAAGTATCAGGAACAAGACGGTATTCTTCAGCAACCTGCACAATGGAATATCATGAGTACAATGGAAGGTCAAACCAGATTGATATCTAGGCTTTTAATTATATTTAGCAGAAAGGCTTACTTCTACAAGCCAGTCTATCAAAATAGCCCTCATGCTTGGATTGACATCCTTTTGAATCGTTTCCATGAAATCAGTAGATGGTCTTTTCTTTGTCTACCAAAAAAGTAAAGCCGCACTGTTAGTGACATACATAGCAAAGGAAGAAGCTGAATTTCTAGGACTCTATAACATATATATTCAGTGTAGGACGAATTTTGTCAGAACAGAATTAGACATTCTTTCAATCAAACCGAGCTTTATATAAAAATAATCAGAAATTGCTCCCATAGTGGGAAAGTGCAAATATATATGATCAAACACACTTAAAGTAAACAAATTATGGCCTTGCTGATTTGGTGGCACCAATGTACAGTTTTTGCTTGTTGGGCATGCAATCTACCTAAATTGGCTACGTGCATAGTAATCTTCATCCAAAAATGCAATTCCTTATGTTCAGTGCTTGAGGGAAACCATATTATCGGTATAAGGGCAGAGGAAAGGATTGTCACCTCAGCCTCTCGCAGATGCATGTAAATGTCAGAAGCCAGAGTAGCACACAGCTGTGGATCCTCGAAGTCATTGTCAACATCGCAAATGCGGTCAATTTCCATTGGGGCAGGGGCATTTTTCTTCCACTTATTTTCTGCAAATGAAACCAGGTCGTACACATTCGAAAAATCAACGAAAAGTCGACAGAATACACTAAAAGGTGCAAAGCTTAATAAAAATTAAAGCAAACCTTCAACATCTCTATCATCCGAGATACGTAGGTGTTCATTTGCGCGCCGCTGCAATGAAGCGAGCATTGAGGTGTCCCCATTGTCTATGTACTCAATGTCAGGGCTTTTCATGGAGTCACAAGTCGACATGGTCTCGTCGACAGAAACTGAATCTCCCGAGCGTCCAGGAGACACAAAGGTGCTGCAGGGAACCAGGGAAGGTATGCGACTCGGCACATCAAGAACGGTAGGCACTTTAGGAGGAGGAACATTGTGCTTCTGTGCCGTGCTGTCATAGCGAGAAAGGGGTGGGGCTGGCTTGATGGAAGCCGATTTCACAGCAGAACCCCGTACGGAGCTCACACTGCGAGCACTTGCCAAAGATGGCTTCTTCAAGGGTGCAGCTGAGATAGCTGAATTCAACTTCTGCATGAGAATTGATCAAAAGGGATAAGTTAGTTCAAACCTCTATCTGGGATCTCCACTAATCAGGTACCCAAAAAAAATTAGTAGCAATACTACAGGTGCATAATATCATATTGACAACAGAAGATTCCAAAGCAAACAAAGACAAAAGAGTGACACATTGCCAAAACCAAGGACCTTCTTTTGAAAATGCCGATAAAACTTGTAGGAAGGTCTAGCCTTTGACCATGAGCAGAATCCAAGATTTCAACCAATAAAGAGTAGTACCAAGTGTCCAAGTCCGTGAGGTGTATGCAGCCTTTAAATCAGAAAGAGAAAGAGAGGCTGCAGACTTCTTTTTTTTTTCAAAAAAGATAAAGAGTTCTACGAAAGCACAAAATCTGTAAAAGAGGTGATGTCGCTCCTAAGCTAAACCCCAATACGCATCAGAATATCATATTGACGAAAGAAAAAAAATCTTTCAAGGCCCCAAGAACCAAGACGGCAACGGAAAAGTGTATCAAGAACAGGCAGCAATGCAATAAACACTAGTGAATGAGTAAAGAAACCGTCAAATCGAAGCGTATCTCCTGCTGCAATAGTACAAAAATACCGAAACCCTGCAAAGACCGCTTGGAAAGATGCAGAGGGCATTTTGACATCAAGAATTCCCCTAGCCAAGAAACCAGAAATGTAGTCGCAAGAAGAGCCAAGAAAGCCACGCCGATTCGCAACCTTCCAGAACAATCTCTCCGAACTAATAGCCGAGACAACAAGGAAGAATCTTGGGCCCTCGGAGAAGCCCAATGAGTACCGCATGAAATAAAATTCCCCCAATCCCCGCAAACGAACGATCCCCGTGGGAGGGAGAGCCGTACGTACCGCGCTTCCCGGCGGTGGCGCGACCTTCCCGGTGCCGCCGACGGCCCTGCCCCCTGGCGCGGCGACGTTGGTGATGTTGCCGAGCGCGACGCGCTTCTTGGCCTGCGCGGCCGCTGCGCCCGCCGCCTTGGGTCCCCCGGCGGTGTCGGCCGTTGCGGGGCGCTTGGCGGTGGCGGAGGACGCGTGGCGTGAGGCGGCGAAGGTCGACATCGTGTCGTGGCGGAAAGAGCTTCTTCCCCTCGCGGAATCCCCTCCTCGGGCTCGGGCTAGCCGGCTAGGGTTGGGGTCCCGACAGGAGCGGCGAGGGGATTGGGAAGGGACGACGCGAGGAGGGAGGGGGAGGGGAGAAAAGGAAGAGGAGATTGCAGGAGGAGGCAGAAGGGGAGAAGGGAGTAAATGGAGGGGATGGCTGTTTTAGGGAAAGGCCCCTGTACTTTCAATTGTTTCCTATTACGCCAGGGTCATTAGGCCGTTGATGCACACACACTGTCTGCTAGTAGTGTTTTGAAATTCAAATAGCTTGTGCCTCGGGTTGACGTTGGTAATGCCGTTGCAAATCCGATTTTTTTATTTCATTCAATCGTGTGCAGTAGGATTCAAGTTATTGAGTATGGTCACGAGGAAATGGGTCTAGTTTGCCCTTTTTCCGACCAAATGGACAAGAAAGAAAACAAATGAGAGGAATTAGAGGTACTATGCTTTTGTTTTCTCAGTTACAAACACAAATGTGTGTGGTTTGTCATGAATTGCTAGATCTGTAACTCCTTTTGTAAAGTATAGGCGGGTGCTGGGTGACGACAATGTAGGCTGACGAAGAAGCTGCATAAATTTCATCTCCGTTGCGATAAAACTCGAAACAGCTGCATATATATTGGTTTAGTTTGCGAATTGCATTTGAAATTTGAAAGTAGTGAGAATGCAATCTAAGCATCGGCAACGGCATGAAAAGGCCTTTATAACAGCAAGCAACTACTACAAGAGCAGGAGGAGGTGGAGACTGGAGGGGAGGGAGGGAAACGGGCTGTTTGAAAGGCGAAGCCATCTGGGCCGCCCATCGCCGCGGGGGTTGGGAGCGTGCAGGGAGGGAGTGGGGCCCGCGCGTCAATGGAACCCAACCGCATCTCGAAGCGCGCGCGTTGCCCGCACCGCCTGGTGAACCCACCTGCTGGGTGGGTGGGGCCCAACGAAGCGAGGTGACTCACTGGACTCGCAGGCCGGTGTGGTGGTGGGCTCACTGGGCCGGTGACCGGAACCAAGCATGCAGAGATAGAGAGAGGCTTTCTTTTTCAGGCCGTGTTTAGTTGGGGAATTTGGGAGGTGCCAAATTACTGTTACAGCACTGTAGCACACTGTAGCGTTTCGTTTGTATTTGTGAATTATTGTCCAAATATTGACTAATTAGGCTCAAAAGATTCGTCTCGCAAAGTACAACAAAACTGTGCAATTAGTTTTTAATTTCATCTACATTTAGTACTCCATGCATGTACCGCAAGTTTGATGTGATGGGGAATCTTCTTTTTGCATAGTGTCAAAGTTGGGAGTTGGGAGTAACTAAACATGGCCTCAAATGGTTTCGAACTGCCCTGCCTGCAGGGGCTATGTGAACGTTGGAAATCAGCTAGGTGGTGGGCCCGGACGCTGTCTGACTCCTCCTGCCTGCAGTCGCGGCGGATGGATGTTTTGTTTGGGCCTGTTTGGTTCGTGGGGTAAACTTCCTGCCGTTGAATGTTTGATATAATTAGAATTATTAAATATAGATTAATTATAAAACTAATTGCATAAATGAAGATTAATTCGGAAGATAAATTTATTAAGTCTAATTAGTCCATGATTTGATCATGTGATGCTACAGTAAATATGTGCAAAGAACTGTTCCGTGTTATACATGATTCTTAGAATCCTAGTATACTTGAAATACCCTGCATATAATACTATTGGTAATACCCAATTTTACTAACACACTATGCGCACAAAAGAGACACAGACTTCCAGGAAAAAAGAACGATGTGAAATGAAATAACCATCCATACGTCTACTAGGTCCCCTTTGGCACGGCTTCTTCAGGGGTTTCTCCATCGGCTTCTGAAGAAGTCGTGCCAAACACCTCACCTGAACATAGCTTCACTGCTGAAGCTCCTTAAAACCTGTAGAAACCCGCTGACTAGAGCCATCCGTGGCTCCTCCTGATCTTTTGCCACTCTTGTCCTTGGTGGGCCCGCAGACTGAGCGAGGGGGCCAGCAGTAGGAGGTGAGGGCAAAGGTAGCCGGCAGTGGCCGGCGGAGGCAGAGGCAACGGCGGCGCGGCTGAGGTGGGCAGTGGAGGCAGAGATAGAGGAGGTTGGGGCGACGACGATCGGAGGGCCGCGGCGGCAACGGGGGAGCAGGAGTGCGCGTGGGGATGCCGGCGGTGTGGGGAGGAAACAAGACCGGAGGGCACCGGCAACGGCGGGATCGGCATGGGCGCCGGCGTGGTGGGGCCGGAGGGCGCGGTCGGTCTGGATGGCACCGGCGGCGCGAGGGAGCAAGCCTAGAGCGGACGGCAGCAACGCTGCCGTGGAGCAGAGGAGCGGACGGCAGCAGCGCTGGTGTGGAGACGGAGCGAATGGATAAAGAATGGTGGGAAGAAAAATAAAAGAGGAAGGAAAGAAAAAAAAGAAGGAAAAGAAATATAGGAAGAAAAGAGGAAAAATAAAGAAAAAGCTAAGGGTAGTATGGACATTTCATATTGTTGCACATTTTAAACAACACAGGAGAAGCTGCTTGCTAAACATTTTTCCAATCGGACAAGCTAGATGAAGCTTAAAAAAGCCGCTCCATCAGAGAAGCCACGACGAAAACCGTTTCAGCCACAGCTATAGCCCTGCCAAACGAGCCCTAAATAATGTGAATAAACATAGTGAGACAAAAAGTAGCTGAATAATGTTGAATTGACAAATATACATGCCTACTACACTACAGTTTTGGTGAATAAAATGTTTTTTTTGCCTTCTTCGCAGCGTGGTAAAGTTAAAAAATGGAGCCTCATTCTACACTCACGACCGAACGAACGGCATTTGGCAAGCATGCCTCTGCCACTGCACATGTATAAGTATAACAATCTTGATAAGCCCATCTGTTTTTCCGTTCCTATGTTTCAGGATCCAAAACTGTTTTTACCGTAACTGCACTTAATTTATGTTGGCCATAAGAGCGCCACGTGTTTGCAAGTACTACTGCACAGAAACTATTATACAGGCATGCATGTGAACAATAACCGTCTAGCAGGCTGTTCAAAGTCATCACATGAATGAAACCATGAAGTAGATTGGCACGGAATGAGTATATATATTTTTTTCATAGAACGACCCATCACCAGAAACAGGTTACCTGACAAGAACAATTCTTGTACCAGATACAAAAGCCTTTTCCAAACGGTGCACCTTCTAGAACCTAGCACTCTAGCAGTGTATATAAAAGCGCGTGAATTGTGACCTATTACACCATTTCACCTTTCCGTTAGGACTTGTAATGCAATGGTCAGGTGTTCTTCTGACAAAAGAATTCTAGCTAGCAGGCACAATCTCATCTACAACCGATGACTGTCTTTCCAGTTCCAGCAAGCAACTTCTGTTTGCAGCAAACTCGGTCCTCAGATGCTCAGTGTACAGAGTCAGCGACTTCTTGAAATCTGCAAAGCACTTGTCACAGGCATATCTGGCACCACTCCCAGCAGATGATCCAACGACTGCCCCAGACATGTAAGCACTGCACGCGTCTAGGATGGCACGCTCACGCTCGTGGAAGTGGCGTGCAACCAGGGTCTCAAAATGCTGCAGGGAAAGAGAAGAGTGTAAGAACACTGGAACGCAGAGCTTATTTGGAATGCAGGGCTTATATGATATATCTATGAGTAGCTGAAATATCAGTCTATCAAGAGATGAACGATTCGGCACCTTTGGAGGCTTCCGGAGTGAATACAACATTGTCTTGCAGGATAGCACAAAGGCTGTCTGATTGTAAGCCATGGAATTCTTTTCACCAGCTGTTGTTTTAGCCGAATTTTTGTTTCCTGGCTCATTGAAGTATGGCTTATCATTGAGCACAAGGCCCTGAATGGAGACCAGCACCTGCAGCATGGTGGAATTTGACTTGCCCCACTTCTCGCACCCGTTACCCCACCAGGTATTCAGAAGGCTCAGGCAAACCTTCCCGCTCTCATACAGGTTTGGATTCAACCGAAGTCCACCTGAATGGTAATGAACTTTCTGCACAAATCAAGTATATTTTACAAAAATATAGTGGATGGCTGTGCCAATAGAAATATTGAAGGGAAAGATGGTGTCAAGTGGTCACATACTGGTGGGCATTTTGGGTATTCAGCAGGAAAACGGACATCGAAGAAGAACAATCCATCATGATATGGAGTTCCAGCTGGCCCAACTATAGCAGCCCTGAGCAGATCAATCCTGTCCTCATAAACTCTAACATATACAGATTCTGCATAATTGAAACCAAATTGATCCAAGTCAACAGCAGTAAAAAAAATAGCTGGTTTCAGTTGTAAATACCAATTAAGAATGAGGACTACGACTATCAGGTTTAAATGCCAATCAAAGAGACATGATGTGCATGAGAAGTGGCATAGCATTTGCCCTGGGGCACACAATTTTGTACATGCAAATTGTTTACATTTTCTAATGTGTTTCCTAATATAAAAATAATCACTTTGGAACACCTGCAATATGCTAGTGTGACAAGATTATCATGGAAAAAAAATTGTGAACAAAATGATGTAAGCGATGATTATATAGAAACCATAGTTATCCTTTAGTTCTTGGAAGCTACAGATTGTGGTAGTTCAGCAGAAACAAGAAACAAAACATTGATAAAAACTAACCTGAAAAATTTTTTGGTCACAATCAATGTATGAAATGCCAAACTGTACTCAACACTCAGTGTTGAAGTACTGATAGTTTGATAAGTGTACAAATTTATCAAATAAACATATGAACTGACCAGGTAGATTTTTCTGTAGAAGATTCCATTCACTCTGGATTGCCTTCACCCAATCTTTGGTGGCCTGGTCATGAATGAAAATCAGAATCAGATTTAATAGCTGAAAGGTTCACAAAATGACGCAGGCACACATCATACCTTTCCTGGCGATGTTTTTGCATAGTGGTGATCAGAGAAATCTTGAACAACATCAAATTGGTTAAATAACATGTAATCATCACTCCCAATTCCATGTTCTGTCCTTGCATATGATGATATCATACTTGTGCATTCAGGTTTGGGTTTTTGCATGCTTAGCACAGTGCCAGTTCCACTTGAACAGGGATCCAAATGACTCTTATTTGCAGTGACACTCAAAGAGGAGTGTGGAGTGGAGGCTGAAATCCAGGATGTACATAAATGATTATCGAGTAATGCCATTACAATGTAATTTGAGAATAGGACAGAGATATGGACCAAAATACAGTCTAGGCGATCATCTCAACTGGGCCTACTTGAGCACTGCTCATGTGGAATTGCAAATTCCAACTGTCACTCAACCAATGAAAGGTAGCTACTTGACTACTTTAACCTTTGATAATGTTGAACATGCAGTGCTGCTTTAAAGATTAATGGACTAGCTATTAAATATAAGAGAAAAAAATATTTAAAGATTGTATCAGTCCCCCGAGTAAGTTGAATCCCACAATCTAAGAGGGAGTATACTTGTGAAACATATGACTGAAAATCTGCCCTCTTCAAGACAGAGCAGAGAGCACCTTACTAGTTTACTAATATCAGTGCATCAAGACTGAGAATGTTCAAAGGGTTTCCATCATTTTTATATATTTTTTCTCAGTGACTAAGTAAGATGTTCCTTATCAGTTTTAGGACCTTGTCCGCCTCTGGACTGAGCACTGCTAATAGAACATATAATACAATCAGATCAAACCGGCTCTTACTTTGAGGTAAAAACATAGTATCAGGGCAGTCAAGAACTTGTGTAAAATTCAACATTACCTGTCCAAAGTGGATCAATGGATTTGCCTGCATAAACAGACCATTCATTCATTAGAAAACGCATTCAGCTTATGAACAAAAAGATCATAAACAACAGGACTCACATATCATCACACACAGATACGGAACATTACACTCAAACACTGTCAGTAGTCTGAACCACTGATCATAGCAAGATACTCAAATTTATTCTCCCGGTGAATGTATATTAGAATCTCCAGAACTATTGCTTGATGTGCGCATCTGAGCATCCAATAAGATACACAGCAGGCCAATATCATTTTGCAGTTCTTTTAGTCAATAAAAATGCCTTTTTTTTTAAGCTTGTCTATGTACATATCTACTTGCTAGGTTCCTAAAATTTGATATATCCAGTTCAGTAGTTCTCACAGAAGCAAGATAAGTACAAAAAGTGCAACTCCTAAAACACAGCACGCTTGAGTTCTCCAACTATAACCGTGTAGAGCAACATAATAAAATAATCAAAATTATCTAACAATTTCAAACCCAAAAAACAATTAGATTGCCGTGTGAGATACTGAGATCAATCCAGGACTGATAGCAGGGCAGAAAGAAAATAGGCAATTCAACAAAACAGATCGTTCTTCTGAACATCAGCGAAAGGTACATCACCTTTCTTTTTGGAATCCTTCTTACTGACACAAAACAGCTGCAGCAGCTTCTTGATCTTGAGAGCCATCCTTCCCTTCTTTGAATCACCTCACACAAAAAGCACCTGCAAGACATGAGACGCCATTGCTTGTAAGTGCCAACAGTAAAGATCGTGTTTTTTGTCTGCGGAAACCACAAAAAAGGTCAAGATCACGGGCGCATGAACAACAGATATGCATAATCAGAAGCACCTTTTTTACAAAGAAGAAATCATTTAATTTCGTCGCTAAGAACAAGTGAACAACCGAACCAAAAAGAAAAGAAAAGGAAAGGAGCAGTGGAGAATCGATCATCTTGGTTGGAGAATCCCAACGCGGCAAGTATCTCCCTTTCCCTTTCCAAGTAGCATGCTGTTTTCCAAGAACTGGTTGGTGGTGAGGCCCAGGTGTCAGCGACCGGCACTCCGACCCCAATCAGTGCGCGCGTGACGCAAGATCGGTCTCTCTCGGTCCAATGGAAGCGAGACACCGCAAACACCAGAGCAAGAACAGACAAAAAAAAAGAAATAAATAATCCCGGATGAGTAGAGCAGCGAGACACCCGGAGGGGGATAAATTTGAAGCGTCAGCGTCCAGGAGCAGGAGCGGCAGCGCATCACGATCAAGAACCCCACCGAGAAAAAGAAAGGCGTCCATCCGTGGTCAAAGAAACAATCTTCCTTCCATGACACCCACCATCAGGATTCAGGAAACCACAACCCTGGCGGCGGAGAAAATAAGGAAGCCCAAGAAAGAATCGATCAAGATTCAAGAAGAAGCGAGCAGAAGAGACGGGGGAGAGGAACCACGATCGCCGCACCTTTGCGAGATCCCTCGCGCTGCGGAGGAAGAAGAGGGGGAGGGTTTTAGTAGGAGCAGGCAGAGTAGGCAAGGGGGGGAATGCTCTTGTGGGTGGGGGAGCTTGAAGATGCTTGTGCGACTGGGACTGGACACCTTGCGTGCCAGGACGGCAAAGCGTGAAGCCTTGGCTTCCTGAAATCGCTGCTCATGTCAAGGGCGCCGTCTCCTCTGCCATATCGTCGTGTCGCATCCTTCACCAGATCTTCTGTTGTGTTGCATCATCCCTGTATTTACAGGTACAGGTATACAAAGTTTCCAGAGTCGTGAAATATACTACATTTTTTTCAGGAAACTCGCACAAATAAAGTCATGGTGAAATTCTTGGCACTTACTAAACCGGAACCGTGACCACGACGAAGTTGCGTGTTTCCCACGTAGAGAGAGCAATGGCAGATCGAGCGTCTATATAATGCCATAAGTGCACAAAGGAACGCAGATTCCGAAAGCATTAAGGGCGTGCTTGGCTCCTGGCCTTGCGGCGCCACGCCCTTAAGCGCTACAGGCTTTTGGTGGCTCACACGCCCTAAAACCGCCCCATTGTTCCTTGTTGTGCAGATACACTTCCAAGAAAAGAAGATGTGTACTATGCTAGCAGCTTCACATTTTGACACTTTCAACGACAAACAGTCATCTCCCCCGCGCGCCGCACAGCCGTACGAGCTTGTGGTAGTACTCTCGGAGCTTGGCCAAACGGTTGGTTGGGTTGGGTGTCCTGTGTCCTGGATGAATACAGCGCTGTTGGTTGGGGTTGGGCAGGGGCAGGGCATGGACAAGTCACGCTAGCCAACATGTGAAATTCGATCATGGCAAAGTCACAATTGGAAACTTTGTGTTTAAGAAAAAAAATGACTGATAAATTGTCATCGTGTCTTCTGGTTGATTGGCTGTTTGTTCTTCTAAGGGCCTGTTTGGCTCCACCCTATTAAAGTTTAACACCTGTCACATCGGATGTTTGGATGCTAATTAGAAGTATTAAATATAGACTGATTACAAAACTAATTGCACAGTTGGAGTGTAATTCGCGAGACGAATCTATTAAGCCTAATCAGTCCATGATTTGATAATGTGGTGCTACAGTAACCATTTGCTAATGGTGAATTAATTAGGCTTAATAGATTCGTCTCGCGAATTAGCACAGGGTTCTGCAATTAATTTTATAATTAGCTTATGTTTAATTTTTCTAATTAGGATCCGAACATTCGATGTGACACTATTAAAGTTTAGCACCTCGTATCCAAACACCCCCTAATTATTGCCTGAGTCTGACGGTCTGTTGTTCTCTCTGCCTGCTTTTCTGCCTGTGTACCTCCTGTCCCCGTCTCAAGGATTTGGGCCATGTTAGTTACTCCCAACTCCCAACTTTGACACTATGCAAAAAGAAGATTCTCCATCACATCAAACTTGCGGTACATGCATGGAGTACTAAATGTAGATGAAATTAAAAACTAATTGCACAGTTTTGTTGTACTTTGCGAGACGAATCTTTTGAGCCTAATTAGTCAATATTTGGACAATAATTCACAAATACAAACGAAACGCTACAGTGTGCTACAGTGCTGTAACAGTAATTTGGCACCTCCCAAATTCCCCAACTAAACAAGGCCTTGTATTTACCTTGCTTGTACTTTGGTTTCAACATGTCGGTTCATTCAGGCTGATCCTCCTTTAAAAAAAAAAGCTCAAATCGAGTTGTTTAAGAAAAAAGTAAACGGATTCCCCGTATGAACTGGATGAAAAAAAATTATTTTAGGAGGTGTTTGATACTACGTGCTAAACTTTAGCAGTATCGCATCGGATGTTCAGATGCTAATTAGGAAAATTAAATATGAGCTACTTACAAAACTAATTGCACAGATGGAGTCTAATTTGCAAGACGAATCTATTAAGCCTAATTAATCTATCATTAGGAAATGGTTACTGTAGCACCATATTATCAAATCATGGACTAATTAGGCTTAATAGATTCATCTCGCGAATTAAACTCCATCTGTGCAATTAGTTTTATAATTAGTCTATATTTTAATACTCTAATTAGATTCAAATATTCAATGCGATGAGCGGTAAACTTTGAGCGGTAAACTTTATAATCCTGCATGCAAACAGGCCTTTAGCCCGTTCGATTTGACAAGCCGACTTGCCAAGCTAAGCCGCCACGTAGCAGCAGCCGCCGCCGCCGACGAGCCAAGCCAAGCCGCCACGTAGCTCAACGGTCGGCTGTTTTACTTTCTACCACCGTTGAATTGTTTATATGGAAATAAAATCTCCTCTCCTCCCCATTGTCTCTCTGCCTTCCGTCCGTCCCCCATTCACATTTTGAATTCGAATCCCCCATTGATTGATCGCAGGGACCGGGAAAACCCCTCGAGGCGTCCGACCTCCAGGGTTCCAGGAGTGCGTCGCGGAGGCCATGGCGATCGATCCGCCCCTCAAAGCAAGCTCCTTTCTTCTTCCTCACCATCCTCCGCTGCCATTGACTTCCTTGTTCCATACTGTCTACATTTCTTTAGCCATCCATCGAGGCCTGCTTCTTTATTCCATCCTTTAATCGTAGTACTATTCTAATGGAACATTCCGCACCGCTCTTTTTTTTTGTGTGAAGGAATGGAATCTTTGGTTTTTTGTTCACTTTCGTGAGCTTATTTGTCCCCGCTTCCTATATTCTTTGTTCCCTGCATCCGCCAGGATTTCGTTTCGTCGCCCAACATTTTGTTTTTCCTATTTGGTCCATTTGTTACTACTCACTGCCAGATGCGATTTAACATTGGCTTTGATTGGCTGCTCTGCAGAGGAAGAGGGGGAAGCCACCTGGCTCCGAGTCAGCCAAGAGCAAGATGGAGCAGAAGATGGCGTTGGTCAAGCAGAGGCTCGCCTTGCTTGACAGTGCCAGCAGCAGCAGCAGCAGCAGCGGTGAGACTGACAAGGATGATGACCTTGTGCCCATGGTGAGGACCTGCCTGCAATGATTTAACATTGGCTTCAAACTGGCACTGTCTCTTTCATCGTACTGAAATGAAAAAAAAAAACTTTACTTACCAGTCAGTGTCAGGAGAGAACTATGTTTGCCGAATCAGCATCCGTAGTTTAATAGGTTCAGCACCCGTTGATACTTCAAAACTGTACAAACTAGAAGCTGCTGCGGTTTTCAGAGATGCAGATTTGCAGAGTAATCTCTGTATGTTGGTTGCTCCATTGTTCACAGTTCTGAACTAAGCATTTCTGATACTCTTTGATGGCTTTCGTAGAATTTGTTGTCCTTCGAGTCTCTTTTGTTTTCTAATTTTGATACCACTTGCCGTTTGGAACTGTATCTGCTGCACTAAAATGTAGTCCAGATGGGCACCATTTGCTATATTTTCCTGTCAATATCCACTAGTATATGGTACCATCAATAACCAGCGTCTATGCACTTTCCTGTTATCGAACTATATGTTTCTTTGATTAGCTAAGTATTTCCATCACACGCAAATTGTTTAATGATTGCAGGATGATGAGCTTGCTATCGTTGCTGCTTACCAGCCTATAGAAATTGTTTGTGGTGATACTGGCAACAAAGACGAGGTTATTCCTTTAAAAGTAAGGGCACTGCTGCATTGTTTTTCGTGTATACATCAGGATGTAATACCAAGATCCTTTTTTTTCAACTTCTAGGGATATTCACTACATGTGTAGTTACTCCATTCACAACATCAATGCCAACAATATAACGTGACCTACAATGTAGAGCACCACATTTAGAACATGCTGTTGAAATAGATCCTTGGTTGCTTCCTTTCATCTCATATCTTTCATGGACTGCAACTGTAGAACTTAATGGTTCCACTTTTCTAATTTTCAAATTTCCAATCTCTCTGTTATGGAAGATTTTGGCATCAAAGGGAGTGGAGAGTGAGAAAAGAGGGCTTCCTGGCCAAAAGATAAGTGCAAGGTACTTCAACTTGTCCTTTCTTCGTTGCAACTGCAATTTGTCAAGGTTGTATATGTAAGCAATTGCATCTCTAATCAAATTCCAATGTTCACTACAGCTATGGATCTGCGATGGATAGAGCTGAGGAGGTACAGGCGAAGTTGCCAGCAGAACATCCTAGCTTTGTCAAGCGTATGCTACAATCTCATGTTGTCCGTGGTTTTTGGCTGGTAAGTTGCCATCAGCTACTAGCTATTTGATTGTTTGACCAATCCTGAAGATTTGGTAATTGCTTCTTTACAAACAACCGCGGAAGCACGACTAGGAAGCACGACTAGGGAGTGCGAAGGAACACGAAGAAACATTCAGTTACCTATCCTGTTAGAATATCAAATTACTACACAAATGTCTTCGAAAATAGAAACTACAGATCTTTTATCTTGTTGAGGTGCCTGTTAGGCTACTGGAAGTCTGGAATAGTAGGTATAGGGATATCACTGATATTTTTTTGAAATTTAGATTTCACTATTTCAGGAGAACACAGATATAAGTCTCTTAAACAAATTATGTGCAAACAATGGTCATTTTCTGATCATTTGACCTTTTCGACTTCATTTAATGAGTCCTTGTGCTCAAACAAACAATGTGAAGCTATATTACATTTTTTTGTACAAGCCACCTGAAACCATTCCCTTTGTCTGCTTTATCAGCAATTGATTTTGATGTTTGTCTCGTAGGGTCTACCAACTTACTTTTGCAACAAACATCTCCCAAAGGACGACACTGGAATTGTGCTAGAAGATGAGAATGGACAGGACCATCAGACTTTGTATCTTGGTGCCAAGCAGGGACTCAGTGCTGGGTGGAGGGGTTTTGCAATTAAGCATGGTATTAAGGTTGGCGATGTTGTGATTTTTCAGCTTGTGAGACCAACGAAATTTAAGGCAAGATTTTTCCTACAATGTTTTGTCAAAATGCTTAGTGTAACCTGTTCATAGGATACCCATTTCTTGAACTGTGTCTTTAATGTTTGCGTCATTAATACTATAATACTTTTTTTTGCTATGATTTCGATCCAGGTATTTATAATAAGAGCAAATGAATTTACAACAACTGATGGAGCGATCAGTCTGCTGAATTTGGAAGCACACAAGAAAGGGAAGCTATCAAGTAAGTTGATGTTTAATTTGCAATCAGGAATCCCAGCTTTTGACACATGCATATGAGCAGCGGCGGAGCCAAAAATCCCTGTGTCTGCATTTAAGCTAACTATTGAAACTCCTGAATCTCCAGAAGAAGAATGTTCCAGTGATGCCAACTCCAAGGAGGCTGAGAAGGCTAGTGCAGTGGACCACAAAGTCCCTCGGAGTGACGACGATAATGTGGTATTCAATGAAGCAATAGATGGCCTCAGGATTTCAGATTCGGACATGGACTTTGGTGATATCACGAGCTTCAGCAACTTCAACATCGTGGTGGACAGCTTGGTCATCGACTGCAAGTTTCATGATCATCTCCGCAGGACATACTATGAGCTGTGCTGTTCCCAGAATTCCTTCCTTCACAAGAATCTGCTGAAGCAGCTAAACCTCACCCTTGTCGTGGGTGTGATCATGGAGACGATCAGCATCGCGGAGGGTATCCGAGCCTGCAAGGCGCAGGCTTCTTCCCGCGAGGACCTGCTGATCTGGAAGAAGACCCTGGTGTCCTTGGAGCTGCTGGGCATGAACGTGGGGTTTCTGCTGAAACGCATCAACGGTCTCCTTGGCCTCACAGCTGAGTCAAGAGACCTCTCGGAGTGCCAGAAGTACAGGGAACTGAAATCGGAGAGGGCCCGTGCTGGGGAGAAAGTGAAAGCGCTGGAGCTTATGCTGTCGAATGTGAAGGGCGTGCTGCAGAAAATGGACGCGGAGATGGAGGAGATGGAGTCAAGCGTGAAGAGAAGCGGTCTGACGCTGCAGCAGTTGGCTGCTGCGCCATGGTGATCTTGCCGGTTACATTACCAGAGGCAACATTTTGGGTACATCTTTCAGCAGTGTAAAGGAAGATGCACTGGATGGAGTAGTGAGGAAACTACAGTGTCTGCAGAAGAATGGACACTGCATCATGCATGTCTACTGACGGCGAGTGGTGAGCCTGCTGGTAGTTAAGGAACACATTTTGGGTAGACCTTCAGCAAGTACATGCACTGCAGAGTAGTAGTAGGAGCTAGTACGACAGGTGGGTAACAGTGACACACACTTTGGTGTCCAGTTAGTGGTAGTGAAGTGACTGTAACCCTCATGTAGCCGTCGCTGTAAATTTCTGGGACCAGAAATGAAGCAAGGTGGATCGTTTCTGTGTTTGGCTGATATGATGAACCGGCCGGAGTGCGTGATTCGACCAGCAGGTGCACTCGCCGGCGGAGACGTTGAGGAAGCGGCGAGCGCAGCCGCCACGATCCAGTCCCTCGTCGAGATCCATCGCTGCTGCACTCCTCCTCCCCACTCTGGCCGTGGCAAACAACGCCGCCGCTGCATCCCAGTTCTGGTCCCTAAAAAATCAGAATTAAAAACGCAGAAAAGGCCATCCCACAAGCGACACTCTCTATTAGCCATGACCCATGAGGCAGCAGCCAGCACGCCTGCATCAGTGCAACTTTGCAACGCTTTAGTAGGCTTAATAAACCCTTTCAAGAATTGTACTTACCCTGTGCTTCTGATCCTGACAAAAACAAAAACACATGATTCTGAGATGATCTCCAGCACTTGCCTTGTGAATGGGAATCAAATCTCGCATAGCTTGTGTCCTTGTGATGGAAAATTGCATTATTTCGTGAAGAAAACAAAAGAAAAATAATGCTAACCAAGCTCCTGGAATAAGTTTGACAAGGGACAGCATGAAGAGAACCTTACCAGTTCATTCATGTCTATGTATCATACAAACTGTTACATAAGAAATTTACAGTTGGATCTCGTGACACTATGCAGGTACGGTCTTTGACCCAAATAAACCGATTGCACAATAGAAACTATCATTGGATTTTTAGACCAGCAGCTCTGATTGGGCTGGTGGGACGAGCGGCTTATGCTCGTCAGCTGCTGCATTTGTTTCCTTCACCATTGCTCCCCAAACAAATGGTATCGCCACGTCCATGCCAGACACCACACTGGATCGGACATTATTCATCTCCAGAATTAGCCTCCTGAATTATTCAGAAGACATCACAGGTGAGTTTACAATAACCAAAACTAGGAATGGAGTCAAATTAGGGATGCAGGTGGACTTTTGCAGATATAATAAGAGGGTGAATGGTTAGCTTCAATGAGTTGCTCTCAGTCGTGCTCCTGATGCCCTGCCACGCTGCTGGTTACATTACCAGAGACAACATTTTGGGTACATCTTTTGAGCAGTAAAAAAAAAACAGATACATACAAGTGCTCAAAAGTGTCCACACCATCCAGGCTCATGTTTGTGGACACATTCAGGCACCGCATCGTCGCTCGCATCTGCTTCCGTCTGGAACCCTAATCTGCAGCAAACTGTAGGAAGACAGAAGAGATGAAGGACCAGGATCAGAGAACAAGATCTATATCCCGATTGCCACTCCAAACACACCTCGCGTCTAATCACCAAGATGACACAAGTCAACTCGTGATAGGAACAATTAGAGACGCTTAAAATGTAGCGGAAGCAAAAGTAAAATGAGACACCAAAAAGCTTGCAGAAGAGATTAAACAAAGCTACTATGCAAAGATTAAATAAAAAAAAGCAATGATTAGTAGCAGCAAGCAGCCGAGCACTAGAGCAATTGTTGTAAAGCTACAGAACTCAAAACCAAGCTACAGGTGATCTCAAAAAACCAAAAGCTAATTAAACAGCCAAAGATAGCACTAACTTGATTAACTGATCAAGTGTCACAAACCATACGAAATAGTGCTACCAGCCAACTGAAGCTCACACAAGAATAAATAAAATGCTCTGGCCTACACGAGCTCTAGCGTTGCCAAGATCAGTTGACACAAAGTAAAAGGAATTGTTCCTGTGCCGAGGTGCTCAAGCAGAACCAAATAAATGACTAGCCATTTGCTTAAACAGTCATGCCATGGTATGAAACATGCGAGAGAAAAATAGGCTGCCACCGAGTAAACAAGCACTAGCACTAGTCTAGCAAAACAGAGTTACGGCACAGGTCACAGGAGTTCAATTTCAGTTAATGGATAAGCTAAACAATTACTCAAATGACCGGCCAAATAAAGCAAGCCAATGTTACTCAAATAATTCAACACTGTAGTATGAAAGTGACACTGCCTATTACATATACCTGATGACCTCCCTTTGACGTGCTGTTGGACTGATGGCTCGCAGGCCTGCTTGCCTGGCCTGGTAGTGCGTCCGCCTGGGCCGCTGGCCGGCTTGCTTGACCTGGTGCTGGCCAGCTCCACTTGCTGCTGCTGGGCCTGGCGCTTGCTGCAGCCTGCTGCGCTTGCTGCTGCTGGGCCTGGCGTGCTCTCGCCTGTGCCTGCTGTACTCGCCTGTGCTGCTGTGCGTGCGCAACCCGACTGCTGGTCGTTGCCGCTGCGCTGGGCTGCTCGCGCGCCTCGCGTACGCAGGCACGTGCGCGTGCGCCTTGCGTCTCCTGCGCCCGATGCCCTGCACGGAGACTCCTGCGCTCGAAACAGAGGGGACGAACGGGAAGAACAGAAGCACACGCAAGAGCGAGCTTGAGACTTCAACTCTAAAATCCTCCCTCAAAACTCAACGATTCGGGACAAAACTTCAGCCATAGATGCACAACCCCAAGAGCTAATAGATCCATGAAAAAGATATCGAAAAGTTCTAAGTATTCACGACGGATTTGGAAGAAAACCGAACACCCTCCACGAATAACACGGTTTGAGGAAAACTCTAATTTACGCTGAATCTGTAAAGGATTAGACGGGGATCATACTAAAGTTGCTCACAAGCGTCCTAGCAATAAAACCCACAATAAATTTCACCGGATCTGGAGCCAAATCACTCATCACAATTTCACCGGAAAAGTTTCAAATCATCCAATCAATCACTCATCACAAATGAACAAGGCATGTCTTAAGAAGAATTGATTATGAATCCCCAAATCCAAACCTACCGTACTTGGATTGAAGATAATAGACCACACATGATACACAATGCAACAAAGAATCCCAAATCGACCAAAATAGATGACAAATCCAACCTAGTCGTTCGCAGGGCTAGCTCTAAGCGTGGGCGAAAAGTGCGCCGGCCTAGAACCCAAACCATGTATACATATTACTCAAGACATTGCCCCCAGCAACCAGCATCCGTCGGACTTTAATTGAAGACTCCCTTTGTTTGCATAAGTAGTGCGTGCAACAGAATACCGTCAATTAATAAAGCAGGTTGTTCAAAGTCACATGAAACCATGAAGTGGATTAAACAGGTTCTCTTAATAGAATCTAACAGATGACTACCCATCACCAGAAACAGGGCCTCATCATCCACACAGCTAATGACTAACTAGTTCAGCAAGCGACTAAAAAACCTCGATGATGCATGCATGCTGATCAGTGGCTCGATCCGCTTTCGAGGGCCGTGCATGCTTTGTAGACATGAACGAAGGCTTGACGCTTGAGATTAGTAGCTGATAGCGCGTCCTCGATCGGTCTTCTTCTGCATCCACTCAAATCGACTCCGGCACTCCGAGCTCACGAACGTTGTCAGCTGCTCTCTCCGTTCCAAATTACATGTCATTTTATTTTTTCTAGATGCATAGATATTATTATACATTTAAACATAAGGTATATCTAAGTGCATAACAAAAGAATCTATAAATCTAATAAAATCAAAATGACCCGTAAATTGGAACGGAGGGAATACGTCATACCACGAAATCTATGACATGCATGACGTTGATTTGACGGAGACAACCGAGATGAAAAGCGTACATGATTTCGAGAAAAAAGAGTATAGTGACCAACCACCAATCATCGACGACGAGCGTCGCCATTGATGAGCTGATAGCGATCGATTTCAACTTTTTGGTAGACGAGATGAAGAAGACAAACGTACGATCCGTTCATCTCGTGTCCAAAGTAAATCAGGGTGAGCAAGTTAACTCGGTTATATTTTGGGACCAATGCACCCCAGTTTTATGCCGAATTAGAAGAATTATAAGCTGATGTTGTAGGTACAAAGTGAAGGTAAATTTTACAGGAACGAAACTGCTTAAGGGGGTGTTTGCCTGTTTGGAAGGCTTGCTTTGCCAGGCTTGCAAGTTAAAACGTGTTTGCTTTTCTTGCCGTGCTGTCTCGGGGGCAAGGCAAGGCTCGCTCGTCAAAGCCAGGGGAGGCAAGCGTTACTTCAGAACCGTCCAAGCAGAGGCCAATGGCCCAAAGGCCGTGCAGTCCAGCCAGGCCTTCTTCAAGTTTTGTAGGCGTACAGTGTGATCCAGATTTCCAATCTATCTTCCAGCAGGTAGATAACTAAACATCTAGTAGCCAAATAACTAGCCCACAACGACAAAACGAACTATCTCAACATTTTAGATTAACTATCACAATATATTTTTCCAAAAAACGTTGGTGAATGCAGTAATATTGGTGAGTGTAAAAAAGTTAAAAAAAAATGTTGGTACATATAGTGTTGGCTAATGTCAAGAAATGTGGGTAACAATTGGCCAGATTTTTTTAAAAAAATATTGATAAATGTCAACAAATATCGATGGATGTTAAAAAATATTATACATGGACTTAATATAAGTTTTAAAGATGAATTACTTATCTAAGTACAGGAGCTCCCTACAGTGTTCTGCTGCATCCATTGTTCAGAAGAAATTAGCCTTTTATATCCACATGCATGTACTTGACATCCATCTCCCTCTTTCATTATTTCCAAACCGAACCAAATCTTAACGTTAGAATCCTTGCATGCAATGCAAGCACCTTGACTGGGTCCTTGCTTCCGCTTCGTCTGCAGAAGGGCAATACATGTTTGGACAATTGGACTGTTGTCCCAAAATATGTATGTAATCATAAGAGTACCACGCTCGCACTTTTTTACTAACTAGCTTTTCTTTGTTGCCTGCATGCATAGGATTAACTTTTTCTCCATTTGCTTAATTAATCTGGCAACTATTATTCGTGAATCGCCCCCTCCCTTTGCTTAACTTTTTGGACATCTCCACTCAAAAAAGAAGAAAAAGATATACCAAGTAATTGGGGACAATTAGTACTAATTCGATCAGCAAGGTGCAATGGAGAATGCAGCCCCGTGCTTTGTACTGTAATCCATAAGGAACCCAGCATCAAGAACAGTTAAATGACTCATATAGCCTCATATGCATTTAGGTTTGAAGAATTCCGATAATTTTTTTGTATCATGTCTAACATTTAATGAGGGATTATTCCATGTTTGTTCTTAGATTTCTAATCATTTATTTTTTATTTATAATGCAGATTTTGATGCACTAGTATCCATTTGTGGATTCTTAGACATATATTGATTCGTTGCCCGACGCTTCCCGGATCCTATAAATAGAAGTGTACAATGCCATATTGCTATGCATAAGTCGTGTGCTAGCATAGAAGCAGCGCAATAGTTGCTCAAGTAACAACAATTCCATACTGGTGTGTGATGTCTACCAAAGTAGACCATCGGCTTCTGTTATTTGCTTTGGTTCTTGCTATGTTTACTGCACACCAAGTTTTGGGTGAAGACGATCGTTACCCTCAGAAAGACGTTTTTGTAGAAAAGTGCATGGACGCAATCGAAATCGGTACCGACTATGTCAATCCAAGCCAATCATACATTCATACCGTGGAGAAATATGACATGGAATGCATATGCCGTGTCATCAACCCTACCGACGAGACGAAAATAAGCATTATGAAGACTCTTCGTCTTGCATACGTGTGCCACCAGCCAATTCCTATGGGAAGAAAATGTGGGAGTAAGTGTCTATCAACATGCAACTCTACTTGTAAAAGAAAACTTGATACGATATTATGTGGATAATAGGCTATAACATGAACTTTGTTTTATAGCTCATACTGTTCAGCATGGACGATCTCCGCCACCAATATTGACACATCCTTGAAAGCTCTTTCCATGGCAAATGGACCAGTAATATATGAAGATGATGAAAAATAAGCATGTGCTTACTTGGTTTCGTCTCATATCTATACTTTATCATTGAAAATGAATAAAGACGGCATCATTATAATAAATACTCTCTCCGTCTCAAATAACTATTCATTTTTGGCTTTTCCAAGTGCATAGCATTTGCTACGTATCTAGACATACCATATATCTATATGCGAAAACCTCATTTGCACCGATGGATGGACCGGCATCCCTAAACTGATACAAATGCATGTATGTGCTGGTGGGATATCACACCGGTACAGATAGTAAAAACATAAACTTATAAATGCAAATAGTAAATAATATTTTTAATAGGTCTGGAGGACACCCCCCAGCTACGCTTACGCGTCACAAGTAACGCTTATTTCGTGCGAAATAAGCGTATGTGGTATCTAACCTTCCAACTCACGACCTGACAACTTACGTCCCGTTTGACAACTTACGTCTTGTTTAGTAGGGCTTCTCAAAGTGCTTCTCCACCGGCTTTTGGTGAAGTCCTACCAAAGGGGCAATTTCAAAACGGCTTCACCACCAAAGCTGGGGAGAAGCCGCAAAACAGCTTACACTAGAGAGGAGAAGTCGAAAAATGTGGCTTTACTGGCTTCTCCTCTCTCTCCAAGCATTAAGTGATCATAAAATTACCTATATTGCCATTGAGAAGCCGTTTTACCAAACATTTTGCAAATGACTTTAGCTCCACTAGAAAAGCCACTCCACCAAAGAAGCCGAAGTTGAAGCCGTTTTGTGAGAAGCCGAAGCTCTACCAAAGAGGACCTTATTATCTCACATACAACACGTAGCTACACGCGAAGGGAAGTTCATTGCTTTTGATCTTATTGTCTAATATTTGGATTCATTATTCCCCGGAGACATGCCGCGCGTGCCTTATCGCCGCCGCCTGGAGACTGGAGCGTCACCAAGGGTTGCGGCCTCGCCGCCCGCCGCGCTGGGGCGTGGGTCCAACGACTGCTTCGTCACCTAGACCTCCTACGCGTACACGGGCGCCGGCTAACGTCTCGCTGGCGGATGGCTCCACCACCACCACCAGCAGCAGCAGCAAAGTGCTGTGCCACGGCGACTTCAC
Organism: Setaria italica; assembly: GCF_000263155.2. Lineage (NCBI taxonomy): Eukaryota > Viridiplantae > Streptophyta > Magnoliopsida > Poales > Poaceae > Setaria > Setaria italica. The sequence continues at coordinate 396,091 of NC_028454.1, read as the reverse complement.
CGGTCTTTACGTGGGCGGCGGCGGGGACAGTCAACAGCCGCCTGTTCAAGTACCCGGTGTTCCCGGAGCAGACGCTCTCGGCGCTGGGCACCGACCTCGCGCGGCGCGCGGCGGGCGACCGGTCGCGGATGGCCACTGTGGGGGAGGCGAGACGGTTCGCGCGGCGAGGCGGAGTGCCTCCGATCCGGTGCCTGCAGGCGCGGCGTCGTGCGGTGGCGACCAGTCCGGCTGGGCTACATGCGCTGCTACCTGCGGTTCGCGGTCACCCCCGACGGCTCCGCGCTGGTGGCGAGCGCGCGTCCTCCGGTGGGTCGTCGGCGCATGGGCCGTAGCGGCACTCAGGCTGCGTTTGGTTCACTTACTTAAATTTAAGCACCCATCACATCAAATGTTTAGATACTAATTAGGAGTATTAAACGTAGACTATTACAA